>NW_027003141.1:0-5656 GCF_036934945.1 Oncorhynchus masou masou | reverse complement strand
GTCGTTCTGCCCCTGAACAGGCAGTTAACCCACTGTTCCTCGGCCGTCATTGAAAATAAGAATTTGTTTTTAACTGACTTGCCTAGTTAAATAAAGGTACAATTAAAAATTTAATTAAAAAGCATGTGGGAACAGCAGACTGGGATAAGGATTGATTGAATATGTCTGTAAACACACCAGCCAGCTGGTCTGCGCATGCTCTGAGGGTGCGGCTGGGGATGCCGCCTGGGCCTGCATTCTTGCGAGGGTTGACACGTTTAAATGTTTTCCTTACATCGGCTGCAGTGAAGGAGAGTCTGCATGTTTTGGTTGCGGGCCGTGTCAGTGGCACTGTATTGTCCTCAAAGCGGGCAAAAAAGTTATTTAGTCTGCCTGGGAGCAAGACATCCTGGTCCGTGACGGGGCTGGTTTTCTTTTTGTAATCCGTGATTGACTGTAGACCCTGCCACACACCTCTTGTGTCTGAGTCGTTGAATTGAGATTCTACTTTGTCTCTATACTGACGCTTAGCTTGATTGATTGCTTTGCGGAGGAATAGCTACACTGTTTGTATTCGGTCATGTTTATTTTACCTTTATTTAACTAGGCAAGTCAGTTAAGAACAAATTCTTATTTTCAATGACGGCCTAGGAACAGTGGGTTAACTGCCTGTTCAGGGGCAGAACGACAGATTTGTACCTTGTCAGCTCGGGGGTTTGAACTCTCAACCTTCCGGTTACTAGTCCAACGCTCTAACCACTAGGCTACACTGCCACTAGGCTACACTGTTTCCGGTCACCTTGCCCTGATTAAAAGCAGTGGTTCGCGCTTTCAGTTTCACACGAATGCTGCCATCAATCCACGGTATCTGGTATGGGAATGTTTTTAATCGTTGCTATGAAGACGACATCTTCAACACATTCTAATGAACTCGCTCACCGAATCAGCGTATTCGTCGATGTTGTTGTTTGATGCAATACGAAACATATCCCAGTCCACATGATGGAAGCAGTCTTGGAGTGTGGAATCACATTGGTCGGACCACAGCGTTGAACAGACCTCAGCGGGGAGCTTCTTTGTTTTAGTTTCTGTCTGTAGGCAGGGATCAACAAAATGGAGTCATGGTCAGCTTTTCCGAAGGAGAGCGGGGCAGGGCCTTATATGCGTCGCGGAAGTTAGAATAGCAATGATCCAAGGTTTTTCCAGCCCTGGTTGCGCAATCGATATGCTGATACAATTTATGGAGTCTTGTTTTCAGATTAGCCTTGTTAAAATCCCCAGCTACAATGAATGCAGCATCAGGATATATGGATTCCAGTTTGCAAAGAGAGTCAAATAAAGTTAGTTCAGAGCCATGAATGTGTCTGCTTGGGGGGAATATATACGGCTGTGATTATAATCGAAGAAATTCCCTTGGTAGATAATGCGGTGCGACATTTGATTGTGAGGAATTCAAATCAGGTGAACAGAAGGACTTGAGTTCCTGTATGTTGTTGTGGCCACACCACATCTACGTTAACCATAAAGCATATGCCCCGCCCTTTCTTACCAGAAAGATGTTTGTTTCTGACGGCGCGATGCGTGGAGAAACCAGCTGTCTGCACCGAATTATAGCGTCTCTCCAGTGAGCCATCTTTCCGTGAAGCAAGGAACGTTACAGTCTCTGATGTCCCTCTGGAATGCTACCTTGCTCGATTTCATCAACCTTGTTGTCAAGAGACTGGACATTGGTGATAAGAATGCTAGGGAGTGGTGCACGTATGTGCCCACGTCTCTGGAGTCTGACCAGAAGACCGCCGTTTCCCCTTTTTACGAAGTCGTTTTTGGGGTCACCGGCTGGGATCCTTTCCATTGTCCTGGTTGAAAGGCAGAACACAAGATCCGCTTGCGAAAGTCATATTCTTGGTCGTACTGATGGTGAGTTGACGCTGCTCTTATATTCAGTAGTTCTTCTCGACTGTATGTAATGAAACGTAAGATGACCTGGGGTACCAATGTAAGAAATAGCACGTAAAAAAAACAAAAAACTGCATAGTTTCCTAGGAACGCGAAGCTGGGGCGGCCATCTCTGTCGGCGCCCGGAAGTTCAACGCCTGGAGCTGAACTGTGGTCAATGAATAGCATTCTCACATAGGTGTTCCTTTTGTCCAGGTGAGAAAAGGCAGTGTTGAGTGCAATAGAGATTGCATCATCTGTGGATCTGTTGGTGCAGTATGCAAATTGGAGTGGGTCTAGGGTTTCTGGGATAATGGCGTTGATGTCAGCCATGACCAGCCTTTGAAAGCACTTCATGGCTACAGACATGAGTGCTACAGGTGAGTAGTCATTTAGGCAGGTTACATTAGTGTTCTTTGGCACAGGGACTATGGTGGTCTGCTAGAAACATGTTGGTACAGACTCAGTTTGAAATTGCCAGTTGGTCAGCATGTTCAGAGTACACGTCCTGGTCATCCGTCTGGCCCTGCGGCCTTGTGAATGTTGACCTGTTTCAGGTCTTACTCACATCGGCTACGGAGAGAAACAGTTGATGCTCTCATGCATGCTTCAGTGTTACTTGCCATTGAAGCGAATATAAAGGTAAGTTAGCTCGTCTGGTAGATTTGTGTCACTGGGCAGCTCATGGCTGTGCTTCCCTTTTGTAGTCCTTAATAGTTTGCAAGCCCTGCCACATCCAACGAGCATCGGGAGCCGGTGTTGTAAGATTCAGTAGTCCTGTATTGACGCTTTGCCTGTTTGATGGTTCGTCGGAGGGCATAGTGGGATTTCTTGTAAGCTTCCGGGTTAGAGTCCCGCTCCTTGAAAGCGGCAGCTCTACCTTTATCTCAGTGCAGGTGTTGCTGTAATCCATGGTTTTTTCTGGTTGGGGTATGTCTACGTTGTTCTGTGTCCACCTCAGGGAACAGCCAACATTCCCAGACCCACACATCTTTTCAAGTGATGTAAGCCCCAGGTACCGTCCAGAGACAAGGGAGAAAACATTATGAAGCACAGCCCTTGACAGTAGACACTTCAAAATGCAGACATCCATATTCAACTCCCCTATTTGTTGAATATTTCTCCTAGGCTTTGATGTGTTTTCTATGCTATATATGTCTGTCACAGGGCACAAATTATGTGAATCAAAAGCCATTTTCTTGTCCTTTAAAACAATGTATGCCTAAATGAGTGTCTCTTTTCTGGACAGTCAGTTTCTCATCCACATCCACAGCTAACGACAGGGTGCAAATTTGGTTTTAGAAAGTGGGGGGACATTATTATTAATATGAAACACTCCAAACAGCCTATCCGACCACTCGGAGGCGTCCGCATGGTCCTAAAGCACACCAATACCAAGTTTGTATCACATTCCAATGATAAAACTGCCGGGGGGGGATTCAATTTCAGAATGTGGGGGACATGTCCCCCTCGTCCCCAGTGATAGTTGCGCCCCTGGCTAACGGGAGAAAACATTTTCTATCTGGGAATGTGATGATGATTTTGGTAAGTAAGTAAGTGTATGTGTGTGGCCCAGTTAGTAGAGCCTGGCGCATACAACACCAGAGGTCGTGGGTTTGATTCCCGGTATAGCCATCCTATGTAACATTTATGCACGCATGACTGAGTTCCTTCGGGATAAAGCATTTGCTAAATGGAATTTAGAGTATTATCATATTAGTCGGCAGTATGTGTGTATGGTGATGCAATATCTCTCCCAGGTATGCTCTCTCAACCCTTTCGCTGAATAACAATCAGAGAAGCCTTAGATATCCCTGACAGTAATGTATTTAATTACTAACGGATAAGCCAAAGAACCATCCGTAAGACAGGTGCAGCACCCTTAGACTTGACAACAGGGGATGATACTGTGACAAACACCTTGGTGGTGGAGACGGGGACCTTGTTTGTGGAGATTATGGGCACACTACATTGCATGGACCTTGTACCATCATCCAGGTGACAGTGATGGCCCTTGACAACTGGCTAATGAAAAAGAGTGTTTCAAGGCACGCTATCTGTCAATATGAACATCACGTCACATTGCACATGTTGCCAGAGAAAGAGCTTACTGGACAGGCTGCAATTGTAGTCCCCGATCTCAACTCTTCCCCTTTCTCTCTATCTGAAAACTTTCTAGAGCCCTCATCTTTTTGACAAGACTCAAATCTGCCTTGTTCAGGATTTGCTTGGTGACGGAGAGTTTGATCTCTTGATTCTCCTTCACTTCCGTGAAATAATTAATGGAGACTAGCCGTTCCTTTTCTCTTATTACTTTCCTCTTATCAGGCCATAGTGAAGATGTTTTGAACTGACTTCAATAAGGGGTTATGTATTTGGTTTCCTTTCTGTCTGGAAGCAAATATTGATAAGAAAGACAGCTAAAAACATAAAGTAAAAAAAAAACGACCAAAATTTCACTCTGGGCTTTCGCTGACGTACTGTCTGTATATCTTGTTATTCAGTGCAATGCCAACCATGTCTTCTCCACCTCTCCCAGAGTAAAGTATTCATTCAGTCTGTGTAGAAAGGGGACTGTGGCAATGTGGCAGCCATGGGGACATTTGAAAAGCCTTTAATTCTTCTTACATGACTCAGTTGCAGCCAAAGCTTGCACTAATGATTAATGTGAGAGCAAGGTGACACCAGCCATGTTTTACGGCCGACTCTCTGCCATTAATGTCATCTTAAATAACACACAATAGACTTTAGTAATGGATTGAGGATGAATTACTGTAATCTCTAGATCTAGGCCATTATTCCACAAAAAAAGCGACTGAAAAGTGGTCAAATAAAATAACTGCTGGGGTTTTGAATCAGTGGTAGTAACATAAGTAAAGACAGCTACCTAATGTTTTTTTTCTTTTTGTACAATAATTCATGCAGTGCATTTATAATTGCAAGGTCTGTTAATGTGTGTGGGCAGTGTTGGAGTTATTATAGAGAATAGCTTTCAGTTGCTAAACTGATCAGATAATCCAGCATGTAGCTTTGCTAACAGACATGACAACAACAACAACTCCATATAGGTAAATGACCATGCAGGAAATAACGCGACAGCCGCACTTCCATGAAAACAGAAACAACAAGCATGCACGTAAGCACGCATACATGCACACACGCACCCTTCCCTGAAATCACATCTGAAGTGAAACTTCACCTCCTATCCCAGATGGAAAACCCTCAGCCTGGTCCAGAACTCTGTCCACCCTAGACTTGCTACTAGCACTGTGGGCTGAGACTAACCCAGACAGACAGGCATTCAGGAGGGAGACAGTGGTGTGTCTGTCTGCTACGGGGAGAAAGAGAGAGAGAGAGAAAGGTGAGTCTGAGTTCACACAGTTATAGGCCCAGCTCATTACCCTGCCTGGAACAGGGGATGACGGACACTGTGACAAACACCTTGGCGGAAGAGACGGAACCCCGCCTGTGGAGATGACGGGCCTCAAAAGAGGTGTGTGAAAGAGAGAGTAAACCAGCTTGAAGAGTGAGTGAAAGAGCCAATGCATGTTTGTGTGAGAAAACAATATATAGAGAATGAAAGGGTCAGTGAGAGCATAATAAATGGAAAGTGGAGAGAAATCTGAGAAGTGTGAGGAGGGTTTAATGGTGGAATTGGTATGTGACAGACAGGGTGTTGATGGGAGACACAGAGAGAACAGACACATCTCATTGATGGTGTATGACTGATAGCAAGTGATAT
>NW_027003140.1:0-5656 GCF_036934945.1 Oncorhynchus masou masou | reverse complement strand
CTCTGAGGAATAATATACTGAGACATCTCCTCTCCTCTCCTCTGAGGAATAATATACTGAGACATCTCCTCTCCTCTCCTCTGAGGAATAATATACTGAGACATCTCCTCTCCTCTCCTCTGAGGAATAATATACTGGGGCATCTCTCCTCTCCTCTGAGGAATAATATGCTGAGACATCTCCTCTCCACTCTGAGGAATAATATACTGAGACATCTCCTCTTTCCCTACTCCTCTGAGGAATAATATACTGAGACATCTCCTCTCCCTCTCCTCTGAGGAATAATATACTGAGACATCTCTCCTCTCCTCTGAGGAATAATATACTGAGACACTCCTCCCTCTCCTCTGAGGAATAATATACTGAGACATCTCCTCTCCTCTCCTCTGAGGAATAATATACTGAGACATCTCCTCTCCTCTGAGGAATAATATACTGAGACACTCCTCTCTCTCCTCTGAGGAATAATATACTGAGACATCTCTCCTCTCCTCTGAGGAATAATATACTGAGACATCTCCTCTCTCTCCTCTGAGGAATAATATACTGAGACATCTCCTCTCCTCTCCTCTGAGGAATAATATACTGAGACATCTCCTCTCCTCTCCTCTGAGGAATAATATACTGAGACATCTCCTCTCCTCTCCTCTGAGGAATAATATACTGAGACATCTCCTCTCCTCTCCTCTGAGGAATAATATACTGAAACATCTCCTCTCCTCTCCTCTGAGGAATAATATACTGAGACATCTCCTCTCCTCTGAGGAATAATATGCTGAGACATCTCCTCTCCTCTCCTCTGAGGAATAATATACTGAGACATCTCCTCTCCTCTGAGGAATAATATACTGAGACATCTCCTCTCCTCTCCTCTGAGGAATAATATACTGAGACATCTCCTCTCTTCTCATCTGAGGAATAATATACTGAGACATCTCCTCTCCTCTGAGAATAATATACTGAGACATCTCTCTCCTCTCCTCTGAGGAATAATATACGGAACACCTCCTCTCCTCTCCTCCTGAGGAATAATATACTAGGACATCTCCCTCTCTTCTCATCCTGAGAATAATATACCTGAGACATCTCCTCTCTTCTCATCTGAGGAATAATATACTGAGACATCTCTCCTCTCCTCTGAGGAATAATATACTAGGCATCTCCTCTCCTCTCCTCTGAGGAATAATATACTGAGACATCTCCTCTCCTCTCCTCTGAGGAATAATATACTGAGACATCTCCTCTCTTCTCCTCTGAGGAATAATATACTGAGACATCTCCCTCTCCTCTGAGGAATAATATACTGAGACATCTCCTCTCCTCTGAGGAATAATATACTGAGACATCTCCTCTCCTCTCCTCTGAGGAATAATATACTGAGACATCTCCTCTCCTCTCCTCTGAGGAATAATATACTGAGACATCTCCCTCTCCTCTCCCTCCTCGAGGAATAATATACTGAGACATCTCCTCTCTTCTCCTCTGAGGAATAATATACTGAGACATCTCCTCTCCTCCTGAGGAATAATATACTGAGACATCTCTCTCTCTCCTCTGAGGAATAATATACTGAGACATCTCCTCTCCTCTCCTCTGAGGAATAATATACTGAGACATCTCCTCTCCTCGCCTCTGAGGAATAATATACTGAGACATCTCCTCTCCTCTGAGGAATAATATACTGAGACATCTCCTCTCCTCTGAGGAATAATATACTGAGACATCTCCTCTCCTCGCCTCTGAGGAATAATATACTGAGACATCTCCTCTCTTCTCCTCTGAGGAATAATATACTGAGACATCTCCTCTCTTCTCCTCTGAGGAATAATATACTGAGACATCTCCTCTCCTCTGAGGAATAATATACTGAGACATCTCCCTCTCCTCTCCTCTGAGGAATAATATACTGAGACATCTCTCCTCTCCTCTGAGGAATAATATACTGAGACATCTCCTCTCCTCTGAGGAATAATATACTGAGACATCTCCTCTCCTCTCCTCTGAGGAATAATATACGGAGACACCTCCTCTCCTCTCCTCTGAGGAATAATATACTGAGACATCTCCTCTCTTCTCATCTGAGGAATAATATACTGAGACACTCCTCCTCTCCTCTGAGGAATAATATACTGAGACATCTCTCCTCTCCTCTGAGGAATAATATACTGAGACATCTCCTCTCCTCTCCTCTGAGGAATAATATACTGAGACATCTCCTCTCCTCTCCTCTGAGGAATAATATACTGAGACATCTCCTCTCCTCTGAGGAATAATATACTGAGACATCTCCTCTCCTCTCCTCTGAGGAATAATATACTGAGACATCTCCTCTCCTCTCCTCTGAGGAATAATATACTGAGACATCTCCTCTCTCTCCTCTGAGGAATAATATACTGAGACATCTCCCTCTCCTCTGAGGAATAATATACTGAGACATCTCTCCTCTCCTCTGAGGAATAATATACTGAGACATCTCCTCTCCTCTCCTCTGAGGAATAATATACTGAGACATCTCCTCTCCTCTCCTCTGAGGAATAATATACTGAGACATCTCCTCTCCTCTCCTCTGAGGAATAATATACTGAGACATCTCCTCTCTCCTCTGAGGAATAATATACTGAGACATCTCCTCTCCTCTCCTCTGAGGAATAATATACTGAGACATCTCCTCTCCTCTCCTCTGAGGAATAATATACTGAGACATCTCTCCTCTCCTCTGAGGAATAATATACTGAGACATCTCCCTCTCTCCTCTGAGGAATAATATACTGAGACATCTCCCTCTCCTCTCCTCTGAGGAATAATATACTGAGACATCTCCTCTCCTCTCCTCTGAGGAATAATATACTGAGACATCTCCTCTCCTCTCCTCTGAGGAATAATATACTGAGACATCTCCTCTCCTCTGAGGAATAATATACTGAGACATCTCCTCTCCTCTCCTCTGAGGAATAATATACTGAGACATCTCCTCTCCTCTCCTCTGAGGAATAATATACTGAGACATCCTCCTCTCCTCTGAGGAATAATATACTGAGACATCTCCTCTCCTCTGAGGAATAATATACTGAGACATCTCCTCTCCTCTCCTCTGAGGAATAATATACTGAGACATCTCCTCTCCTCTCCTCTGAGGAATAATATACTGAGACATCTCCTCTCCTCTCCTCTGAGGAATAATATACTGAGACATCTCTCCTCTCCTCTGAGGAATAATATACTGAGACATCTCCTCTCTCCTCTGAGGAATAATATACTGAGACATCTCCTCTCTCTCCTCTGAGGAATAATATACTGAGACATCCCTCCTCTCCTCTGAGGAATAATATACTGAGACATCCCTCTCCTCTCCTCTGAGGAATAATATACTGAGACATCTCCTCTCCTCTCCTCTGAGGAATAATATACTGAGACATCTCCTCTCCTCTCCTCTGAGGAATAATATACTGAGACATCTCCTCTCCTCTCCTCTGAGGAATAATATACTGAGACATCTCCTCTCCTCTCCTCTGAGGAATAATATACTGAGACATCTCCTCTCCTCTCCTCTGAGGAATAATATACTGAGACATCTCCCTCCTCTCCTCTGAGGAATAATATACTGAGACATCTCCTCTCCTCTGAGGAATAATATACTGAGACATCTCCCTCTCCTCTGAGGAATAATATACTGAGACATCTCCTCTCCTCTCCTCTGAGGAATAATATACTGAGACATCTCCTCTCCCCTCTGAGGAATAATATACTGAGACATCTCCTCTCCTCTCCTCTGAGGAATAATATACTGAGACATCTCCTCTCCTCTCCTCTGAGGAATAATATACTGAAACATCTCCTCTCCTCTGAGGAATAATATACTGAGACATCTCCTCTCCTCTCCTCTGAGGAATAATATACTGAAACATCTCCTCTCCTCTGAGGAATAATATACTGAGACACCTCCTCTCCTCTGAGGAATAATATACTGAGACATCTCCTCTCCTCTGAGGAATAATATACTGAGACATCTCCTCCTCTCCTCTGAGGAATAATATACTGAGACATCTCCTCTCCTCTCCTCTGAGGAATAATATACTGAGACATCTCCTCTCCTCTCCTCTGAGGAATAATATACTGAGACATCTCCTCTCCTCTCCTCTGAGGAATAATATACTGAGACATCTCCTCTCCTCTCCTCTGAGGAATAATATACTGAGACATCCTCCTCTCCTCTGAGGAATAATATACTGAGACATCTCCTCTCCTCTCCTCTGAGGAATAATATACTGAGACATCTCCTCTCCTCTCCTCTGAGGAATAATATACTGAGACATCCCCTCCTCTCCTCTGAGGAATAATATACTGAGACATCTCCTCTCCTCTCCTCTGAGGAATAATATACTGAGACATCTCCTCTCCTCTGAGGAATAATATACTGAGACATCTCCTCTCTCCTCTGAGGAATAATATACTGAGACACCCTCTCCTCTCCTCTGAGGAATAATATACTGAGACATCTCCTCTCCTCTCCTCTGAGGAATAATATACTGAGACATCTCCTCTCCTCTCCTCTGAGGAATAATATACTGAGACATCTCCTCTCTCTCTCTGAGGAATAATATACTGAGACATCTCCTCCTCTCCTCTGAGGAATAATATACTGAGACATCCTCTCCTCTCCTCTGAGGAATAATATACTGAGACATCTCCTCTCCTCTCCTCTGAGGAATAATATACTGAGACATCTCCTCTCCTCTCCTCTGAGGAATAATATACTGAGACATCTCCTCTCCTCTCCTCTGAGGAATAATATACTGAGACATCTCCTCTCCTCTCCTCTGAGGAATAATATACTGAGACATCTCCTCTCCTCTGAGGAATAATATACTGAGACATCTCTCTCTCTCCTCTGAGGAATAATATACTGAGACATCTCCTCTCCTCTCCTCTGAGGAATAATATACTGAGACATCTCCTCTCCTCTCCTCTGAGGAATAATATACTGAGACATCTCCTCTCCTCTCCTCTGAGGAATAATATACTGAGACATCTCCTCTCCTCTCCTCTGAGGAATAATATACTGAGACATCTCCTCTCCTCTCCTCTGAGGAATAATATACTGAGACATCTCCTCTCACTCTCCTCTGAGGAATAATATACTGAGACATCTCCTCTCTTCTCCTCTGAGGAATAATATACTGAGACATCCCCTCTCCTCTCCTCTGAGGAATAATATACTGAGACATCTCCTCTCCTCTCCTCTGAGGAATAATATACTGAGACATCTCCTCTCCTCTGAGGAACATGCTCTGTAGAGACATCTCCTCTCTTCACCTCTAGAGGAACTAATCTACTGAGACATCTCCTCTCCTCTGAGGAATAATATACTGAGACATCTCCTCTCATCTCCTCTGAGGAATAATATACTGCGACATCTCCTCTCCTCTCCTCTGAGGAATAATATGCTGAGACATCTCACTCTCCTCTCCTCTGAGGAATAATATACTAGGGTACCCATCCTCTCCTCTCCTCTGAGGAATAATATACTGAGACATCTCCTCTCTTCTCCTCTGAGGAATAATATACTGAGACATCTCCTCTCCTCTGAGGAATAATATACTGAGACATCTCCTCTCTCTCCTCTGAGGAATAATATACTGAGACATCTCCTCTCCTC
>NW_027003139.1:0-5658 GCF_036934945.1 Oncorhynchus masou masou | reverse complement strand
CGGCTACCCTGCCGCCTCAACAGTTTGCAGAAGAGGATGTCTTCCTTAATTGACCCCAGAAAAAACGTAATGGACACATACCAGGAGTTGTGCTACGCCCGCCACGTCTGTTGACTCATCCAGCTGTAATGCATAGAATTCACTGGCTTGTATGCGAAGCAGTAATCGTTTCAAAACATCTCCTGCCATGTCACTGATGTGTCGTGAAACGGTGTTGTTTGATGAAGGCCATGTCTGTATAGTTTTTTTAGCTTTTCTCCCAGCAATGTCCCAGCCATATCCGCGGCAACAGGAAGAATGAAGTCCTCCACAATAGTATAGGGCTTGCCTGTCCTAGCCACTCGGTAGCTCACTATATAAGACGCTTCTAGCCCCTTCTTACTAATGGTATCTGTTACTTTTATACATGTCTTACTACTCTACATTTGTCTTAATTCTCGCTCCAAAAAGTCCTGTGGCTTATTTTTCAAATTGGCATGTTTTGTCTCTGACTGTCTACGCAAGAGTGAAGGTTTCATCAAGTTGTGAGATAGTACTTTTGCACATATACCACAGAGGCTGAGGAAAGGCACTACTACCAATATAAGTGAACCGCAAATCAATGTAGTGCTCATCATATTTGCGCCTCTTCGATGGTCCAACATCCCTGTCTGTTGTTCGGTGCTTTCCCGGGTATGGGTGCAGTAGCTCAGGTATGGGTGCAGTAGCTCTTGGGCTGCATCAGATTCACAACGGTCAGTGTCCATGCTAGCTGGGCTAACAACAAATGTAGAATTACTTATGCTAGCATTGGATTTGCTCATGGAAGCAGAACAACTTGTGTCGTCGACAGGTGCAGGTGTAGTACTGCTGGTAGTAGCAGTACTACCAGTAGAGCTGGTATGTGTCTCTATGGACGTGGGCCTTACTTTTTTTAACCATTTATCCATTTTTGCGCAAACTGAATGAGCAGCAGCTACGTTTGGCTACATATGGACCATTAGTGGAATTCCCGCGAGAGAGTAACGATTAATGTGATTGGATGTTAATTATTTGACTAGGCTATCTGTATTTGACATTGTGTTGTTATTTCGCTGAACTCTAGATGGTTTCATTTTATTTTTGGGAGTAAAATGTGGCTACTCAGGTGAGAAAAACACCTCACCCAAATGTATAGCCTCGTTGGAAAATATAAATGGATTGTTTGAAAATGTGAAGATTAAAAAAAAAATATATATGTATATATATATAGATATATATAATAACACATTCTTATTTACAATGACGGCCTAGGAAAACTGGGTTAACTGCCTTGATCAGGGGCAGAACAACAGATATTTACCTTGTCAGCTCGGGGATTCGATCTAGCAACCTTCCTGCTACTAGTCCAATGCTCTAACAACTAGGCTACCTGCTGCCTAGTGGTTAGAGTGTTGGACTAGTAACCGGAAGGTTGCAAGCTCAAACCCCCGAGCTGACAAGGTACAAATCTGTCATTCTGCCCCTGAACAGTTAACCCACTGTTCCTTGGCCAACATTGAAAATAAGAATATCTTCTTAACTGACTTGCCTAGTTAAATAAAGAAAATAAAAATAATAGAATCCTTAGCCCCTATATGGAATTTGACTACACACCATAAACCTAAAAGATTGTGTGATGTGGTAGCCTACATCCTCTGGCCTGTTTGAAATGCACTAGGCTAGTTTATATGCATCCCAGATCGACCTTGTCCTAGAAGAGATTAGACGTGGTATGTCAGACATTTTCATTTTTTAATATATTGAAAAGAAGTGATTTCATTTCAAACAAAATTCGATATAGGCCTATCAGGTCACGTGAAGCATCTGAAAGAGCCCAAAGTTGAATGCATGAAAGAGGGGAGGAGAGCATGTGTTTAGTGCTTTGCTGGAGCACTTCATTCATTTTTAAATGATCAATATTTCTATGTACAGCACTTTCAGATGCCCGCTCATTGTTCATTTCAAACACTGAAACAATTGGCACAAGAACACCAAAGCAGAATTTAAACAAGAAAGCAATATCTGATACAAACTGCACTTTAGCCACATATCTGGGGCCCCACAAGGGTGCATTCTGAGCCCTCTCCTGTACTCCCTGTTCACCCACGACTGCGTGGCCACGCACGCCTCCAACTCAATCATCAAGTTTGCGGACGACACAACAGTGGTAGGCTTGATTACCAACAACAACGAGACAGCCTACAGGGAGGAGGTGAGGGCCCTCGGAGGAAGGTGTCAGGAAAATAACCTCACACTCAACGTCAACAAAACTAAGGAGATGATTGTGGACTTCAGGAAACAGCAGAGGGAACACCCCCCTATCCACATCGATGGAACAGTAGTGGAGAGGGTAGTAAGTTTTAAGTTCCTCGGCATACACATCACAGACAAACTGAATTGGTCCACCCACACAGACAGCATCGTGAAGAAGGCGCAGCAGCGCCTCTTCAACCTCAGGAGGCTGAAGAAAATTCGGCTTGTCACCAAAAGCACTCACAAACTTCTACAGATGCACATCGAGAGCATCCTGGCGGACTGTATCACCGCCTGGTACAGCAACTGCTCCGCCCACAACCGTAAGGATCTCCAGAGGGTAGTGAGGTCTGCACAACGCATCACCGGGGGCAAACTACCTGCCCTCCAGGACACCTACACCACCCGATGTTACAGGAAGCCATAAAGATCATCAAGGACAACAACCACCCACGAGCCACTGCCTGTTCACCCCACTATCATCCAGAAGGCGAGGTCAGTACAGGTGCATCAAAGCTGGGACCGAGAGACTGAAAAACAACTTCTATCTCAAGGCCATCAGACTGTTAAACAGCAACCACTAAAATTGAGTGGCTGCTGCCAACACACTGACTCAACTCCAGACACTTTAATAATGGGAATTGATGGGGAATGATGTAAAATATATCACTAGCCACTTTAAACAATGCTACCTAATATAATGTTTACATACCCTACATTATTCATCTCATATGTATACGTATATACTGTACTCTATATCATCTACTGCATCTTTATGTAATACATGTATCACTAGCCACTTTAACTATGCCACTTTGTTTACATACTCATCTCATATGTATATACTGTACTCGATACCATCTACTGTTGTCAGGATTTGGCCAGGGTTGTTCCAGATATTTGTCAGTAGATGTCCCCATTGTGCTTTTTGTCCCTGTGTTTTTCCCTTGACCCCCATTATTGTTTGCACCTGTGTCTCGTTTCCCCTGATTGTATTTAAACCCTTTGTTTCCCTCAGTTCTGTGCTCTGTGTTTGTATGTTAGCACCCTGCCCTAGTGTTCTGTGTGCTCTTGTCGATTCCGGGTAACGTTCTTGTGGTATTCTGTTTTTTGTTTTTGTTTAGTTTTGGTGAGTTTCTTTTTAGGTCTTTTTGTGTTTTTCCTTCCACCTTTTGGATTTGCCATTTTTTATTTTTAGGATTTTTTTCTTCATTAAATACACCGTCTTAAGTACTGCTGTGTCTGCCTCATCTTCTGGGTTCTGCTGTCTATTCGTGGCTCAGTTGGTTAAGTGACTGTTTCTCACTCCGGAGACCCAGGTTCGAAACCGGGTCCTGACAGAAACACAGAGCCAAAAATGAACCCAGAGGCAGCCAGTTCCCAGGACCTTTTTGCCACGCTGTCCCACCACCAGGAGACTGTCCAACGCCACGAAGCCGCCCTGGTTCAGCAAGAGGCCTTAATGGCAAGACATTCTCATCTTCTGTCGGAGATGCTGACTTCCATTAAGCAAATGTCTGATCGACTTACCCCGGCAACAGTTCCCGTCCCAGTACCTCAAGTTCACGTACCCATGGCAGTTAACCCCCTGGCTGAACCTCGTCTTCCACCTCCCCAACGGTTCTCAGGTGATCCAAGTGCTTGTAAAGGGTTTCTCACTCAATGTTCTCTCTCCTTTGAGCTGCAACCCTCGTCGTTTCCCACCGACCAGTCTAAGATCGCATATATCATCACCCTGCTGTCGGAAAAAGCCCTGGCCTGGGCTACTGCTGTGTGGGATGCCCATAGTTCCTGCTGTGCCAGCTACTCTGCCTTTGCTGAGGAATTCAAACGAGTGTTTCAAGGCCCAAGCAGTGGTTCTGACTCAGCCAAACAGCTCCTGACTCTCCATCAAGGTTGGCGCAGCGTGACGGACTATGCCATCCAGTTCCGCACGGTGGCAGCAGCGAGTGGCTGGAACAACGAGGCGCTCACGGTGTGCTTTCTGAAAGGCCTTTCCGACACTATCCAAGATGAACTGGCCACTCGGGAACCACCGGACAATCTCGAGTCCCTGATCAAGTTGGCCTCACGCATTGACCAGCGTCTGAGAGAGAGAGAACTCAACCGTAGACCTCTAGCCCCTATCAGTCCCAGCTCCGAGTCCCCACCTTTATCATCACTGGCTCCACCGGAACCCATGCAGATTGGACGCATCTCCCAGGCTGAGAGAGACCGCCGGATGAGGGAGCGACGCTGTCTATATTGCGGCACACCGGGCCATTTCCGTTCCACGTGTCCCGGGCTCCAGGGAAACGCTCTGTCCCGTACAGACCGGGGGAACTGTAACGGGAAACATAACCTCCTCCCATCCGTCCAACTCCCGTCTGCTCATTCCAGTCACCCTCTCCTGGGACAACCACAAGCTTCACCTTCAAGCCTTGGTAGACTCTGGAGCCGCAGGTAACTTCATGGATGGTGTCTGGGCGAAGGAGAATGGCGTTCCCTCTGAACCTCTAAGTGACCCCATGAGGGTTACTACATTGGATGGAAGCCCTTTGGGATCTGGACTTGTCACTCATGTCACTACCTCCTTGAGACTTTCAGTTTCACAACACCAGGAATTGATGAACTTTCATTTGATCTCCTGTTCCGAGTTCCCTCTCGTCCTTGGATACCCCTGGCTTCACAGCCATAACCCTCACATCGACTGGTCTGTGGGCACTATCAAGCAGTGGGGTCCTACGTGCCAAGCTACTTGTATTTTCCAGAATTCCCCGAGTTCTACTCCCGAGTCTTTAGAATCCATCGACCTGACCCGAGTTCCCGAGTGTTACCATGACCTCAAACTGGTGTTTAGCAAACAGAGGGCCACCATGCTACCACTCCATAGATCTTACGATTGCCCCATCGACCTGTTTCCGGGCACTTGCCCCCCCAGGGAGTCGGATCTTTTCCCTATCTCCACCCGAACGAGCTGCTATGGATACCTACATCAAGGACTCTCTGGAAGCAGGCCTCATGCGTCCATCCACCTCCCCGGCGGGAGCAGGGTTTTTCTTTGTGGCCAAGAAAGACGGTGGGTTACGTCCTTGCATCGACTACCGGGGACTCAATGACATAACCGTCCGTAACCGTTACCCGCTACCCCTTATGGCCACAGCCTTCGAGCTGCTCCAGGAAGCAGTTGTTTTCACTAAGCTTGACCTGCGGAACACATACCATCTTGTGCGGATCAGACCTGGTGACGAGTGGAAGACCGCTTTCAACACGCCTACTGGTCACTATGAATACTTGGTGATGCCCTTCGGCCTGACCAACGCCCCAGCGGTGTTCCAAGCGCTCATAAACGATGTGCTTAGGGATATGCTTAACATATTTGTGTTCGTTTACTTGGATGACATCCTCATCTTTCGAGCTCCCTTC
>NW_027003138.1:0-5659 GCF_036934945.1 Oncorhynchus masou masou | reverse complement strand
GAAATTAGAAATACAATTTTCATATTACCTTGAACATTCTGTGTTGTGTCTAAATTCTTTTTGATATAACATTTACATTTTAGGCATTAAGCAGACGCTCTTCTCCAGAATGACTTACAGGAGAAATTAGGGTTAAGTGCCTTGCTCAAGGGTACAGACACATTTTTCACGGGGATTCAAACCAGCGACCTTTCGGTTACTGTCCCTCTGCCCTTAACCACTAGGTGTCAATCCTTGGTCATTGTATTTTGTGTTTTCGTTATATATTTGGTTAGGCCAGGGTGTGACATGGGTTTATGTATTGTATTTTCGTATTGGGGTTTGTAGTATTTGGGATTGCGGCTGAGTAGGGATGTTGTATAGGCTTGGCTGCCTGAGGCGGTTCTCAATCAGAGTCAGGTGATTCTCGTTGTCTCTGACTGGGAACCGTATTTAGGTAGCCTGGTTTTTTTACTTTGTATTTCGTGGGTGATTGTTCCTGTCTCTGTGTTAGTGTTCACCAGACAGGCTGTTTAGGTTTTTCACGTTCCGTTTGTTGTTTTTGTTATTTCATGTATCGTCATTTGTCTATTAAAAACATGAGTAACCAACACGCTGCATTTCGGTCCGACTCTCTTTCGACAATGAAGAACGCTGTAACAGAATCACCCACCACACACGGACCGAGCAGCGTGTCAACAGGCAGGAGCAGCCCAAAGAGGAGCTGCGTATTAAGGATTTCTGGACATGGGAGGAAATCCTTGACGGGAGAGGACCCTGGGCTAAACCAGGGGAGTGTAGCCGCCCAAAGGTGCAGCAGGAGAAGAGGAAACAGGAGCAGCCCAAAGAGGAGTACAGTATGGACTATTTTTTTATTTTATTTTTATTTCACCTTTATTTAACCAGGTAGGCTAGTTGAGAACAAGTTCTCATTTACAACTGCGACCTGGCCAAGATAAAGCATAGCAGTGTGAACAGACAACACAGAGTTACACATGGAGTAAACAATTAACAAGTCAATAACACAGTAGAAAAAAAGGGAGTCTATATACAATGTGCAAAAGGCATGAGGAGGTAGGCGAATAATTACAATATTGCAGATTAACACTGGATTGATAAATGATCATGTACAGGTAGAGATATTGGTGCGCAAAAGAGCAGAAAAGTAAATAAATAAAAACTGTGGGGATGAGGTAGGTGAAAATGGGTGGGCTATTTACCAATAGATTATGTACAGCTGCAGCGATCGGTTAGCTGCTCAGATAGCTGATGTTTGAAGTTGGTGAGGGTCTCCAACTTCAGCGATTTTTGCAATTCGTTCCAGTCACAGGCAGCAGAGAACTGGAACGAAAGGCGGCCGAATGAGGTGTTGGCTTTAGGGATGATCAGTGAGATACACCTGCTGGAGCGCGTGCTACGGATGGGTGTTGCCATCGTGACCAGTGAACTGAGATAAGGCGGAGCTTTACCTAGCATGGCCTTGTAGACGACCTGGAGCCAGTGGGTCTTGCGACGAATATGTAGCGAGGGCCAGCCGACTAGAGCATACAAGTCGCAGTGGTGCGTAGTATAAGGTGCTTTAGTGACAAAACGGATGGCACTGTGATAAACTGCATCCAGTTTGCTGAGAAGAGTGTTGGAAGCAATTTTGTAGATGACATCGCCGAAGTCGAGGATCGGTAGGATAGTCAGTTTTACTAGGGTAAGCTTGGCAGCGTGAGTGAAGGAGGCTTTGTTACGGAATAGAAAGCCGACTCTTGATTTGATTTTCGATTGGAGATGTTTGATATGGGTCTGGAAGGAGAGTTTGCAGTCTAGCCAGACACCTAGGTACTTATAGGTTTCCACATATTCAAGGTCGGAACCATCCAGTGTGGTGATGCTAGTCGGGCAAGCGGGTGCAGGCAGCGATCGGTTGAAAAGCATGCATTTGGTTTTACTAGCGTTTAAGAGCAGTTGGAGGCCATGGAAGGAGTGTTGTATGGCATTGAAGCTCGTTTGGAGGTTAGATAGCACAGTGTCCAATGGCGGGCCAAAAGTATATAGAATGGTGTCGTCTGCGTAGAGGTGGATCAGGGAATCGCCCGCAGCAAGAGCAACATCATTGATATATACAGAGAAAGAGTCGGCCCGAGAGATTGAACCCTGTGGCACCCCCATAGGGGGCTGCCAGAGGACCAGACAGCATGCCCTCCGATTTGACACTGAACTCTGTCTGCAAAGTAATTGGTGGAAGAAATAGACAGGTGGGCGGCCGACCCAGAGAGAGTGCCGAATAGCCTGGGATTCGCTGGAGCAGTGCGAAGAGGGCTATAGGAGAATGAGTCGAAAAGAAAGACACGGCGAGGCGCAGGCGAAGCCCCAAAAATTTCTTGGGGGGGGCTCCAGAGGAGTGGCTGAGTCAGGAGACAGACCTGAGCCAACTCTCCCTGTTTATCATGAGGAGCCAAGGAGGAGACCAGAACCGGTGTTGGAGGTGGCGAAGCAGAGACTGTGAAGGAGTTAATGGGGAAATTGGAGGAGAAAGTAATGAGGGAGTTGCTAGTTGGGTGCTTTAGGCTAGATTCGTCCGACGGAGCGTGTCCAGGGTTTAATGGCACCTGGGTCAGCGCTCCATACTAGTCCCTGAGGTGCGTGTTGGTCGGCTGGTGAAAAATGTGCCAGCCTCACGCACCTAGGCCTCCTGTGTACCTACCTAGCCTTGCGTCCTGTGCAGTCCTCCTCTCAGGCTCTCCAGTACACCTTCCCGGTCCAGTCCATCCTGTGCCACCTTCACACACCAGTCCTCCGATGGTAGCTCCCCGCACCAGGCTTCCTGTGCGTGTCCTCTATCCAGTACCACCTTCAAACCCCAGCCCCTCCGGTAGCAGCTCCCCTCACTTCAGCGCTTCCTGTCCTCGTGTCCTCGGCCCAATACCACCAGTGCCAGCACCACGCATCCAGGCCTTCAGTGCGCCTTGCCTGTTCAGCGCAGCCAGCGCTTTCTCCCTCTCCTGCGCTGTCGGAGTCTCACGCCTGTTCAGTCTGCATGGAGCAGCCTTCTGCCAGTCTGCATGGAGCAGCTAGAGCTGCCTGCCTGTATCGAGCAGCTAGAGCTACCAGTCTGCATGGAGCAGCCAGAGTTGCCAGTCTGCATGGAGCAGCTAGAGCTGCCAGTCTGCATGGGGCAGCCCAGAGCTGCCAGTCTGCATGGAGCAGCCAGAGCTGTCAGTCTGCATGGAGCAGCTAGAGCTGCCAGTCTGCATGGAGCTGCTAGGGCTGCCAGTCTGCATGGAGCAGCTAGAGCTGCCAGTCTGCATGGGGCAGCCAGAGCTGTCAGTCTGCTTGGAGCAGCCAGAGTTGCCAGTCTGCATGGAGTTGCCAGTCTGCATGGGTGCCAGTCTGCATGGAGTTGTCAGCTAGAGCTGCCAGTCTGCATGGGTTGCCAGTCTGCAGAGCTGCCAGTCTGCATGGAGCAGCCAGAGTTGCCAGTCTGCTGCATGGAGCAGCTAGAGCTGTCAGTCTGCTTGGGGCAGCCAGAGCTGTCAGTCTGCTTGGAGCAGCCAGAGCTGTCAGTCTGCATGGAGCAGCTGGAGCTGCCAGTCTGCATGGAGCAGCCAGTGTTGCCAGTCTGCATGGAGCAGCTAGAGCTGCCAGTCTGCATGGGGCAGCCAGAGCTGTCAGTCTGCTTGGAGCAGCCAGAGTTGCCAGTCTGCATGGAGCAGCCAGCGTGCCAGTCTGCATGGAGCAGCTAGAGCTGCCAGTCTGCATGGGGCAGCCAGAGCTGTCAGTCTGCTTGGAGCAGCCAGAGTTGCCAGTCTGCATGGAGTTGCCAGTCTGCATGGAGTTGCCAGTCTGCAAGGAGCTGCCAGTCTGCAAGGAGCTGCCATTCGGCAAGGAGCTGCCAAAGCTGTTAGTCTGCATGGAACAGTCAGAGCTGTCAGTCTGCAAGAAGCCGCCAGAGCTGTCAATCTGCATGGAGCAGCCAGAGCCGCCAGTCAGCATGGAGCAGCCAGAGCCGCCAGTCAGCATGGAGCAGCCAGAGTCGTCAGTCAGCATGAAGCAGCCAGAGCCGTCAGTCTGCCAGACTCTTCCAGATCTGCCATTCAGCCAGACTCTTTCAGATCTGCCAGTCAGCCAGACTCTTCCAGATCTGCCAGTCAACCAGACTCTTCCAGATCTGCCAGTCAACCAGACTCTTCCAGATCTGCCAGTCAGCCAGACTCTTCCAGATCTGCCAGTCAGCCAGACTCTTCCAGATCTGCCATTCAGCCAGACTCTTCCAGATTTGCCAGTCAGCCAGACTCTTCCAGAACTGCCAGTCAGCCAGACTCTTCCAGATCTGCCAATCAGCCAGACTCTTCCAGATCTGCCAATCAGCCAGACTCTTCCAGATCTGCCAGTCAGCCAGACTCTTCCAGATCTGCCAGTCAGCCAGACTCTTCCAGATCTGCTATTCAGCCAGACTCTTCCAGATCTGCTAGTCAACCAGACTCTTCCAGATCTGCCAGTCAACCAGACTCTTCCAGATCCGCCAGTCAGCCAGGATCCGCCAGTCAGCCAGGATCTGCCAGGTCTGCTAGTCAGCCAGGAACCGCCAGTCAGCCAGGATCTGCCAGTCAGCCAGGATCTGCCAGTCAGCCAGGATCTGCCAGATCTGCTAGTCAGCCAGGATCCGCCAGTCGGCCAGGATCTGCCAGTCGGCCAGGATGCGCCAGTCAGCCAGGATCCGCCAGTCAGCCAGGATCCGCCAGTCAGCCAGAATCTGCCAGATCTGATAGTTAGCCAGGATCCGCCAGTCAACCAGGATCTGCCGGAACCACCAGCAAGCCAGGATCTGGTAGATCCATCAACCTGCCTGAGCTTCCTCTTACTCCTGAGCTTCCTCTCACTCCTGAGCTTCCTCTCACTCCTGAGCTTTCTCTCACTCCTGAGCTTTCTCTCACTCCCGAGCTGCCCCTCAGTTCCGAGCTGCCTCAGTCCCGAGCTGCCCCTCAGTCCCGAGCTGCCTCAGTCCCGAGCTGCTCCTCAGTTCAGTGGGGTTCTGGGTGAGGACTATTAGGCCATGGTCGGCGGCGAGGGTGGATCATCCCAGGACACGAAGGGGAGGAACTATGACATTTATGAAGTGGGGTCCACCAGTCAGCCAGGATCCGCCAGTCAGCCAGAATCTGCCAGATCTTATAGTTAGCCAGGATCCGCCAGTCAACCAGGATCTGCCGGAACCACCAGCAAGCCAGGATCTGGTAGATCCATCAACCTGCCTGAGCTTCCTCTTACTCCTGAGCTTCCTCTCACTCCTGAGCTTGCTCTCACTCCTGAGCTTTCTCTCACTCCCGAGCTTTCTCTCACTCCCGAGCTGCCCCTCAGTCCCGAGCTGCCTCAGTCCCGAGCTGCCTCAGTCCCGAGCTGCCCCTCAGTCAAGAGCTGCTCCTCAGTTCAGTGGGGTTCTGGGTGAGGACTATTAGGCCATGGTCGGCGGCGAGGGTGGATCATCCCAGGACGCGAAGGGGAGGAACTATGACATTTATGAAGTGGGGTCCACGTCCCGAGCCAGAACCGCCACCATGGACAGACGCCCACCCGGACCCTCCCTATGGTTTTGAGGTGCGTCCGGGAGTCCGCACCTTAGGGGGGTTCTGTCACGCCTTGGTCATTGTATTTTGTGTTTTTCGTTATATATTTGGTTAGGCCAGGGTGT
>NW_027003137.1:0-5662 GCF_036934945.1 Oncorhynchus masou masou | reverse complement strand
AATTTTAAATACAGGTGTGCCAAGCTTGTAGCGTCATAGCCAAGAAGACTCAAGGCTGTAATCGCTGCCAAAGGTGCTTTAACAAAGTACTGAGTAAAGGGTCTGAATACCAATGTAAATGTGATTTCGGCTTAATTTTTTAGCAAATATTTTTTTTAAACTGTTTTTGCTTTGTCATTATGGGTTATGGTGTGTAAATTGAGGAAAAAATACAATTGAATCAATTTTAGAACAAGGCCGTAACCAAACAAAATGTGGAAAAATCCAGGGGTCTGAATACTTTCCGAAGGCACTGTATATACTGTATTCTATTCTACTGTATATTGCTCTTCGTAATGTTTATATTTCTTAATTCCATTTTGTCACACCCTGACCATAGAGAGCCCTCGGTTCTCTATGGTGTTTAGGTCAGCGCGTAACTGGGGGTTATCTAGTTTATAGATTTCTAGGTTGGTGGTTTGTGTGGTTCCCAATTAGAGGCAGTTGGTAATTGGTGCCTCTAATTGGGGATCCTATTTAGGTAGGCTTTTTTCCCACCTGCATTTGTGGGATATTGCTTTGTGTTTGTGCATGTACACCACGTAGTCACGTTTAGTTGTTCGTTTATTTGTTCGTTTATTGTTATATTTGGTTTTGTTTAAGTTTCTCTTTTAATTAAATATGTGGAACTCAACATCCGCTGCGTCTTGGTCCTGTTCTTACGACAGCCGTGACAATTTTACTTTTAGATATGTGTGTATTGTGAATTGTTAGATACTACTGTTGGAGCTAGGAACACAAGCATTTTGCTACACCCGCAATAACATCTGCATGTGACCAATATAATTTGATTTGATCTATTCTGTGCTGTTATGTGAAGTGTTATTAGGTTGTTTGTCTGAGTGGTTGTTTGTGTTATCTCTTCCACAGCCTCCCAGTACCTGTGTCTGGAGGAGCTGTGCCAGGAGTTTTGGTGGAGCTGCTGGGATTGTCCTTAACCAGAGTGAGGTCACCACCATCCTGAACAGCTGTGGAGACTGAAACCATCTATGACCAGAAACGGGTAGAGCCCAGTCATCTATAACCAGAAACGGGTAGAGCCCAGTCATCTATGACCAGAAACGGGTAGAGCCCAGTCATCCATGACCAGAAACGGGCAGAGCCCAGTCATCTATAACCAGAAACGGGTAAGAGGCCCAGTCATCTATAACCAGAAATGGGTAGAGCCACAAGCAGCTACAGAGCTAGTAGATTCTCAGTGGTGTTATTTGGGGTGCTGCTGTCAATGATTTACAGTATGTGAACATGTTCAGTGAGATAGTGTATCCCTCTCTCTATGTCCTGTTTGTGAATTGTGGCCACTCTTTCCTCTCTCTCTGGTTTGTGGCACACACCCTAACTGCCAGCAGGTGCTGTCCTCCTATTTGGCGTGAACCTGTCTGGCTGGAGGGGAAGCAGGATGAAAGCTGCTGGTGTCTGTGGGATCTTCTTCCCTCTGCCTCGTCTGCATCCACATCCAAGCTCAGATGTCTGACGTTCTGTAAAGGTGGTGATGTTGTATGGGCCTTGTGTGACTCTGCTTGGGTCTGTCTTGGGCCTGCAGATGTATGGCTCAGTTTTCTCATGTATTGCCCTTGGCTATGTTTATACTCCAGTGGAGGTTGCTGAGTAGAAAACGGCTCATAATAATGTCTGGAATGGAGTAAATGGATGGCATCAAACACATGGAAACAATGTATTTGATACCGTTCCACCTTTTCTGCTCAGTCATTACCCCTGAGCCCGCTCCCCAATTAAGGGGCCACCAGCCTCCTGTGACATATTTACTGTGTCTCAATTGCAGAGGAAAAGATACTTTAGATTTCCAAAGTGATTGAGTTTCTTCTTCACTCGGCCTCTATATGTGGTTCCTCATCCGTTGTTGGGAGAGTCCATCACCATGGAGTTGTATAAGAGACCAGTTTGCTTCCGTCCAAGCAGTGTTCTGCACTGCTCATTCCACATGGTGTGGGTGGTCGATAGGTTAGTTTGTTGGTCTATAGAAATGAGTTGGTTCTCTCCCCTAGTTCATGTTCATATTCATGATAATTGGAATAGCTTTCCTCTGTGGTATCAATAACATATATGTTCCTTAAGTCACCAATCATATCTTGGAAAGGAAAGAAAATGTTGAAGTACACTACTACCTAGCTTCATTCTTGTTAGATCACTCATGATAATCCCTTAATCCTCCCAACCTAGCTCCATTCCATAGGTTTAATGAGACTTTCCGTTTCCCTGTTCTGGACCATGTTTGGGGTAGCAAACCAAGGACTGTATGGACATGTCGAGTTTGTGGTGGCATGATCCTTTCTGACATCTTCACCTTCGTCATCGTGCTGCACCATATGCTCATTGCATCAATGATCACCAACTCCTGCCAGAAGATTGTGGCGAGATCAGATTAAACTCCAAAGAAACCTGGCTCTTAATTTGTCCGCCTCAAGGGCAGGATAATGCCCTTAGAATGGAAGAAACTGCTTCCCAATGTAGCAGATAAAAGTGTTTTCAAAGCTCAAATTCTAGACCTTTGTGACACAAAGTAAGTTTAGGAGATTCTAGGATGGGCCCTGACTGCTGCCACCTGTCCCTCTCAGGATGCTTTGACCTTGAGTGGATCTTTGCCCGATCTAAGCTCTCTTCAGAGGTCTCACCATGCCTGTTCCCTTCAACATCATTCCCTCCCCTAAGGCTTTTTCTACCTCATACGGTAGGTTATACTGTGTGAATGTGTGTTATACAGCCAACTTCCTCTACCAACAATAGAACAACCTCTTATCTCAAAGGTCAGTTTCATCTCATATTTCATATTCCACCTTCTGTCCTCTAATTGTGTAGGAACCTGTCTGGCTGGAGGGGAAGCAGGACCTTCTACTACACCTTCTTCCCCACCATCTGGTCAGCTTACCTTTTTATATCTGGCCCCAGGTTAAGGTATGGCCAGATGGAGCAGAACAGGAGGTGGTGGGGCCAGATGAAACAGAACAGGAGGTGGTGGGGCTAGATGGAGCAGAACAGGAGGTGGTGGGGCCAGATGGAGCAGAACAGGAGGTGGTGGGGCTAGATGGAGCAGAACAGGAGGTGGTGGGGCAGATGGAGCAGAACAGGAAGTGGAGCCAGATGGAGCAGAACAGGAGAAGAATAGAGAGGAGACAGTGAGGGGAAGGGGAGATTCGGATATAAAAAGGTAAGCACTAATGAGATGGTGGAGAAGGTGGATGGAAAGGACAATCCAGTGGAGGCAGAAGTAAGGATGGAAGAAGGTAAAGAGAAAAAGGTAGATCGGACTTGTAGGAGGTGACAAAAAAGTGAATGACATGGGAGGACGTGGAATGAAGGAAAGTAGACATGGGCCTGGGAGATCTGAAAGAGGAAGGTCAAGGTGATGGAACTGAAGGAGAAAAGTGGTGGGGAAAATCAACATGACCGAGAGGTGGATTAAGGGCCCGGGGAGGGCGTTGGAGAATGTGACTAAGAAGAAGGCTGCCACAGCTAGCGTGGTGGTGGAGAATACTGCCAGGGCTGGGATGAAGATCCTGGTGGAGAAGGTGGTTCCCTCCCGACCGATGGCAGCAGCAGCAGCTCACAGGACACTGTCTTCGGCTTGCAGGAGGGGGAGGGGTCCATCAACAGAGGACCAATGAGAACTGCACATCTGAGTGCATCATCTTCAGATTAGAAGTGTCAGCCAGTTAGCATTGTTTCAGTCAACTCCATAGTCCCTTAATAGGTTGACTACATTAGATCTTTACATCAAAGCAGCAATATACACTTGCAGTAGATAACATAAAACTATTTTTGCTGTAAAATGAGCTACAAATCATTCAAAGGCATGTATATACACGCAAGGTTGGGTAGGTTACTTTCTAAATGTAATCCGTTACAATTTACTAGTTACCTGTCCAAACTTTTAAGCAATGTCATTTTGGAATAAGATTACTTTCCCCTTAAGAGGCATTAGAAGAAGACTAAAAGTATCCATCCAATGCATCAGGTGTGTCATCATAGTGGTCTCTGACTTGTGGTCAGACTCACTGAGGTGGAACAAACTTAAACTTGCACCTTTTTTCAATGCTGAATTGAATGTCATTGAGAAAACAGAAAGGTGTCAATGTATTTATTCACAAAGATTCCTTCTTGAATTTAGTAATCTATTTTTTTTAAAGTATCTGTAATCTGATTACAATATTGCTGCTGTTACACTGATTACAAAAAACTAATCAGAATACATGTAATCAGATACTCCACTACCCTGTATACAATATTGTTAAGTGATGTAGACAAATTAAACATGATCTGTGAACACCTAGTGATACCGATGTCTGCTCCATTGGACCACCTGTTTGAGACCGGTACTAACTCTTATTCATTGTCATTATAGACATTCCAACCTAACAATTAGAAAGGATAGAGAATTACAATTTCACTTTGAATACATATTTTCAAACCAATATTAAAATAACAAAAATATATACAATGTCCTTGAGTGTTCATTATATAAAGCAAATATATTGAGTAAAACTGGCTATACTGCTCTGACAGTCTCTGTTGGTCAACCTGGTCTCAGAGCATTTTGTATAATTCTGTATGCAAATCCGAAGTACTTCGTTTAGTATGTGTTACGTTTGGTAAGTATTCACAAAGATGGTTACTTAAGGCAAAACAACCTGGACAGAGCATTTCGTATTATTATATAAGTAAATCCAAGACACTCCATTTTGTATATGTTACTTTTCAAATGGTATGTATTAACTTGTGGATATACATCACCCATTTCAGAAGCCCCATCTTCCTGATACAATTCCCATCAAGTACAAAATAGCATCACCTTATGCCATGTAGTTATTGCTAAACTACTGTACTCCTTGACAAAAGTACCACAGGACATTGCATGAACACAAACGTAATTACATTGGGCCTCCTGAGTGGCGCAGCAGTCTAAGGCACTGCAGTGCTTGAGGCGTCGCTATAGATCCGGGATCGATCCGGTCTGTGTTGCAGCCACCTGCGACTGGGAGACCCATGCGACGCACATTCGGCCCAGCGTCGTCCGGGTTAGGCCGGCTGGGATGTCCTTGTCCAATTGCGCTGTAGCAGGCCGGGCGCATGCACGCTGACACGGTCACCAGTTGTAAGGTGTTTCCTCCGACACATCGGTGCGGCTGGGTTAAGCGAGCAATGTGTCAAGCTTGGCAGGGTCGTGTTTCAGTGGACGCATGGCTCTTAATTAACCTTCACCTCTAGCGAGTCCCTACGGGAGTTGCAGTTATGGGTCAAGACTAACTACCAATTGGATATCATAAAATTGGGAAAAAAATAATTACACTGAATAAAAATATAACCGACACACACAAAAAGCTTCTCTCAAATGTTACACATTTGTTTACATTGCTGTTAGTGAGCATTCTAATCTGTCAGAAACAGTCTCATGGAAGCTCATCTGTGTGCTCATCATCCTCACCAGGGTCTTGAACCGACTTCAGTGGAATGCTCACCTACAGTTCATCCAAGATGAGCATTGGAGAAGTGTGCTCTCCATGGATGAATCCCAGTTTAACTGTACTGGGCAGATGACGTAGTGTGGGCGAGCGGTTTGCTGAGGTTAACGTTGTCCCATGGTATGGGCAGGCATAAACTACATACA
>NW_027003136.1:0-5664 GCF_036934945.1 Oncorhynchus masou masou | reverse complement strand
ACTGAGTCGATGATGGCTCCGAAAGCCTTTTGGAGTGGGTCTGTGGACTTTTCCATGTGACTATTAAAATCACCAAAAATTGGAATATTATCTGATATGACTACAAGCTCCAATAGCAATTCAGGGAACTCAGTGAGGAACGCTGTATTTGGCCCAGGAGGCCTGTAAACAGAAGGCATAAAAAGTGATTGAGTAGGCTGCATAGATTTCATGACTAGAAGCTCAAAAGACGAAAACGTCTTTTCTTTTTGTAAATTGAAATTTGCTATCGTAAATGTTAGCAACACCTCCGTTTTTGTGGGATGCACAGGGATATGGTCACTAGTGTAACCAAGAGGTGAGGTCTCATTTAACACAGTAAATTCATCAGGTTAGGCTATGTTCCAGTCAGCCAATCACATCAAGATTATTATCAGTGATTAGTTCATTGACTATAACTGCCTTTGAAGTGAGGGATCTAACATTAAATAGCCCTATTTTGAGATGTGAGGTATCACGATCTCTTTCAATAATGGCAGGAATGGAGGAGGTCTTTATTCTAGTGAGATTGCTAAGGCGAACACCGCCATGTTTAGTTTTGCCCAACCTCGGTCAAGGCACAGACACGGTCTCAATGGGGATAGCTGAGTTGACTACACTGACTGTGCTAGTGGCAGACTCCACTAAGTTGGCAGGCTAGCTAACAGCCTGCCTGGCCTGCACCCTATTTGCAGAGCCCCTGAGTTAGAGCCCTGTCTACATTGGTAGATAAGATGAGAGCACCCTCCAGCTAGGATGGAGTCCGACACTCCTCAGCAGGCCAGGCTTGGTCCTGTTTGTGGGTGAGTCCCAGAGAGGGCCAATTATCTACAAATTCTCTCTTTGGGAGGGGCAGAAAACAGTTTTCAACCAGCGATTGAGTTGTGAGACTGCTGTAGAGCTCATCACTCCCCCTAACTGGGAGGGGGCCAGAGACAATTACTCGATGCCTTCGACACATCTTTCCAGCTGATTTACACGCTGAAGCTATGTTATGCTTGGTGACCCTGACTCATTCATCCTAACATTGTTGGTGCCGACGTGGATAACAATATCTCTATACTCTCTACACTCGCCAGTTTTAGCTTTAGCCAGCACCATCTTCAGATTAGCCTTAACGTCGGTAGCCCTGCCCCCTGCAAACAGTGTATGATCGCTGGATGATTCGTTTTAAGTCTAATACTGCAGGTAATAGAGTCGCCAATGAGTAGGGTTTTCAATTTGTCAGAGCTAATGGTGGAAGCTCGGCGTCTCAGACCCCGTAACAAGAGGAGTAGAGACAAGATATGGCTCGGCCTCAGACTTCGACTCGCCAAGTTTAATGGGGAAAACCGGTTGAAGTTTCTGTCGGCTGAATGAGCGACACACGTTGAGCATTCCTACAGCATTTCCTTCCAGAAGCCATGAGAAAGTTGTCCGCGCGGGAACGTGGGAGGGGATTTATACTAACGTTACTATCTGTACTTACTGGTGGCACAGACACTGTTTCATTCTTTCCTACACTGAAATGACCCTTGCCTAACGACATGCCTGAAGCTGGGCCTGCAGCACAGCTATCTTCGCCGTAGGCGATCTTTCTCCTGTATATTATGAGTACAGCGACTGCAATTAGAAGGCATCATGTTAATGTTACTACTTCACTTCGGCTGTTGGAGGTCCTGACGAACTATAGATAAAGTCCGGAGTGAAAAAGTTGGAATGAAAAAAAAGTTGAGTGAGGGAAAAACGAAAATATAAACGGTGATTAAAAAGTAACAACCATAAAGTTGTCAGGATAGCAAAAGTAAGGTTGGCAACAAACGCACAGCAACATGTAAACAAGTCTGCAAGTTGCAAGGATGAGGAGGTTGCCAAAGTGGTTATTAGCAGAGAGAGAGAGAGAGATGGACTACTTGTGTCAGTCAGAATACGTAGACTCTAGAGACATATTCAATCCTCAGGTTGTTTTTAGCCTAAATAATCCTCAGGTTGTTTTTAGCCTAAATACTAATAATAATATTTCAACCGGACAATAACGCTGTCAATATAAAAGGTAAAACAAGAAAGGCACTCTCGGTCTCACATGGAAAAGCTCTGTGACACTGCAGGGTCCACTCATTCAAATGTATCTTACTCCCTCATTTTTCAGATTACAAGCCTGAAACAATTTCTAAAGACTGTTGACATCTAGTGGAAGGTCTAGGAACTGCAATTTGAGTCCGAAGTCAATGGATACTGTAATGGCATTGAATAGAAAACTACACAACAACACAAAAATCCTACTTCCTGGATGAATTTTTCTCAGGTTTTCTATCCAAATCTACCAATTATATGCATATCCTATCTTCTCTGGGCCTGAGTTGCAGGCAGTTTAATTTGGGCACACTTTTCATCCAAAATTCTGAATGCTGCCCCATACCCTAGAGAAGTTTTTAAGACCTCAGTCCAAAAAGATTATCAAGGACAACAACCAACTGAGTCACTGCCTGTTCACCCCGCTATCATCCAGAAGTCGAGGTCAGTACAGGTGCATCAAAGCTGGGACTGGAGAGACTGAAAACAGCTTCTATCTCAAGGCCATCAGACTGTTAAACAGCATCACTAACAACATCACTAACTCAGAGAGGCTTCTGCCTACACACAGTAGAGACTCATATCATTGGCCACTTTAATAAATGGATCACTAGTCACTTTAAACAATGCCACTTAAATAATGTTTACATCTTACATTAATCATCTCATATGTAACTTTTACCATATATTGCATCTTGCCTATGCCTCTCGGCAATCGGCTCATCCATATATTTATATGTACATATTCTTATTCCATCCCTTCAGATTTGTGTGTATAAGGTAGTTGTTGGAGATTGGTTAGATTACTTGTTAGATATTACTGCACTGTCGAACTAGAAGCACAAGCATTAACATCTGCTAACCATGTGTATCTGACCAATAAAATTTGATTTGAATAGATTTTGACATATTGGCAGTGCTTGGGCTATTACTGTCTAACTTGACTAACACATTGGTTTCTAGCTGTAGAATGACAATGAAAACGAGTTGTGTCACCTAAAAATACAGTCTGTCTGTCTGTCTGTCTGTCTGAGGTCAGATTGAAACTTGGCAGCCTCGGTGGCTGTGCTGGTTGTGTCCTTTGAGACAGAATCTGTTGAGGAGAGAGAGAGTGACACTGCCCCTCTGTGCTGATTGGGGAGTTTTGGGAGGTAGCCTGGAGGTGACGACGTGCTCTATTGGCTGCCTGGCTGGTGTTGACATAGTGGCTCTGACAGACTGGCACACGGAGGTCAGAAATCTACAGAAACATGCTCTGGATTGGGAGAGGCCCCCACAGGGTGCTAGTCTGAGCTCAGCTTGTCATAATAGAGCACATTTCTCTTATTATTGACCTTTATCATCTCTATATTGCATCATCAATGCCTGTACCTAGCATCAATGCCTGTACATAGCATCATTATCTAGCATCAATGCCTGTACCTAGCATCAATGCCTGTACATAGCATCAATGCCTGTACCTAGCATCAATATCTAGCATCAATGCCTGTACCTAGCATCATTATCTAGCATCAATGCCTGTACCTAGCGTCCGTACTGTACTGGCGTCAATGCCTGTACCCAGTGTCAGTACTGTACCTGGCATCAATGCCTGTGTACCTAGCGTCAGTACTGTACCTGGCGTCAATGCCTGTACCTAGCGTCAGTACTGTACCTGGCATCAATGCCTGTACCTAGTGTCAGTACTGTACCTGGCATCAATGCCTGTACCTAGTGTCAGTACTGTACCTGGCATCAATGCCTGTACCTAGTGTCAGTACTGTACCTGGCATCAATGCCTGTATCTAGCGTCAGTACTGTACCTGGCATCAATGCCTGTACCTAGCGTCAGTACTGTACCTGGCATCAATGCCTGTACCTAGCGTCAGTACTGTACCTGGCATCAATGCCTGTACCTAGCGTCAGTACTGTACCTGGCGTCAATGCCTGTACCTAGTGTCAGTACTGTACCTGGCATCACTGTACCTAGCGTCAGTACTGTACCTGGCATCAATGCCTGTACCTAGCGTCAGTACTGGCATCAATGCCTGTACCTAGCGTCAGTATGTACCTGGCATCAATGCCTGTACCTAGTGTCAGTACTGTACCTGGCATCAATGCCTGTACCTAGCGTCAGTATTGTACCTGGCATCAATGCCTGTACCTAGCTTCAGTACTGTGCCTGGCATAGTAGGCGTCAGTATTGTACCTGGCATCAATGCCTGTACCTAGCGTCAGTATTGTACCTGGCATCAATGCCTGTACCTAGCGTCAGTACTGTACCCAATGCCTGTACCTAGCATCAAATGCCTGCCTACTGTACCCTCAATGCCTGTACCTAGTATTGTACCTGGCATCAATGCCTGTACCTAGCTTCAGTACCTACGCTGTGCCTGGCCAGTACTGTACCTGGCATCAATGTGTACCTAGGCATCAATGCCTGTAATCAAATGCCTGTACCTAGCATCAGTACTTACCTGGCATCAATGCCTGTACCTAGCGTACTAGGCATCAATGCCTGTACCTAGCCAGTACATCAATGCCTGTACCTAGCTTCAGTATTGTACCTGGCATCAATGCCTGTACCCTAGCGTCAGTACTGTACCTGGCATCAATGCCTGTACCTAGCGTCAGTACTGTACCTGGCATCAATGCCTGTACCTAGTGTCAGCGTAGTGTACCTAGCGCGTACCTGGCATCAATGCCTACCTAATAGTACTGTGTACCTAGCCACCTGGCATCAATGCCTGTACCTAGCGTCAGTACTGTACCTGGCGTCAATGCCTGTACCTAGCGTCAGTACTGTACCTGGCGTCAATGCCTGTACCTAGCCTGTCAGTACTGTACCTGGCATCAATGCCTGTACCTAGCGTCAGTACTGTACCTGGCATCAATGCCTGTACCTAGCGTCAGTACTGTACCTGGCATCAATGCCTGTACCTAGCGTCAGTACTGTACCTGGCATCAATGCCTGTACCTAGCGTCAGTCACTGTACCTGGCGTCATCAATGCCAGTACTGTACCTGCCTGTACCTAGCCAGTACTGTACCTGGCAATCCTGTACCTGCCTATACCTAGCGTCAGTACTGTACCTGGCATCAATGCCTGTACCTAGCGTCAGTCATATGCTGTACCTGGCATCAATGCAATGCCTGTACCTAGCGTCAGTACTGTACCTGGCATCAGCCTGTACCTAGCGTCAGTCATATGCTGTACCTGGCGTCAATGCCTGTACCTAGCGTCAGTACCTGTGCCTGTACCTGGTACTGTACCTGGCGCCAATGCCTGTACCTAGCGTCAGTACTGTACTGGCATCAATGCCTGTACCTAGCGTCAGTACTGTACTGTACCTGGCATCAATGCCTGTACCTAGCGTCAGTACTGTACCTGGCATCAATGCCTGTACCTAACCAGTACTGTACCTGGCATCAATGCCTGTACCTAGCCAGTACTGTACCTGGCATCATATGCCTGTACCCAGTGTCAGTACTGCCTGTACCTAGCGTCAACTGCCTGGCGCTGCCTGTACCCCAGCGTCAGTACTGTACCTGGCATCAATGCCTGTACCTAGCGTCAGTACTGTACCTGGCGTCAATGCCTGTACCCTGGCGTCAG
>NW_027003135.1:0-5666 GCF_036934945.1 Oncorhynchus masou masou | reverse complement strand
GTATGTAGTGTATTATCTGTGGCATACAGCAGGTCAGCCACCAGGGGGAGACTCGTCGAGGCCTGGTGACAGATGGAGTAATACATCACGAGGCGATGGCTCCATCTGCTGGACGTGCCAGGTCTCGACGGGCTCTCCGCCCAGGACTAATTGGGGCTGATTGGGGAGTTGGTGAGTAATCAAGGGCTGATTGCTCACCAGCTGTACAAGCCCCATAAAGCTGCAAGAAGGACAGCAAACAGAGAGGACTTGGGGAAGTAAGGTGACTTCCGTGTAGTTGGAGAAAGTGCCCGATCTAAGACGAGGGAGTTGAGTTTGTGTGCCCAACCGGATTCAGCAAGACCCGGAGCCCAGAAGACGGTATCCCAGAAAGGGTGTCATGGGGGAGAACTATCCTTTTCTTTTTATTTATTATTTAATAAACACCCTTGAAACCAAGCTAATCATACTCTGAACATGTCTGACCTGTGTAAATGTCTTGACCAAACCCCCTGGCCCTTTTGAGATCATTGAACAATGTTTGAGAGCCCAAATCAAGTAGCTCATAACAAGTTAAGCAGTCCTCCAGGGCTGTTTCCAGGTATGGCCGTTTAGAGTCGTGTTTAGTGAACATATTCCCCAAAAAGTGGAGTGGCTGTTCGCAATCACGTGATGTGCCATTTCAAGTTGAGAGCAGATCAACTTTTCAGATTTTGAGTGGACTTGGCTTGAACAAAGCTTTTGACCTTTTTTTTCGCAACCTTTGTATCAGTATCTATAGACAAAGCTTGTGGGCTTGTTTCTCGATCAAGCGGGCCCCGGACAGGGTCTTGAGTTAGAGCGGGAGAACTGTAATTTTTAACGTCCTTGCTAAGGGTATTAATTCCTGCGGACCTGGTGTCTGGCAAATCCCCGTCTAGTCCTTTAGTTCTTCATGTAGTGGAACTTCTAGAGAACATTGGTCTACGTTTTGATTGTCCTTTAACCCTTTGTTACCCTTGTGCTCTGACACTTTGTGTGGGTTGGGTGCAGGAATGTAGCGAACAGGTCAATTGTTGCGGTAGTCGTTTCAATGGTGACGTACTTTACAGTTATTTTGACCGCAGAGGTTATTGGATTCATGCTAGAAACCGTTGATGTTCGTCATCTTTCAACGCTCCCATACCTGATAATGCACCTTCTAACTGGAGTGAGTGCTACTGGTCAAACTTTAAAACCGAGTGGTCAGGGCTCTTAGCGTTGCGAGCTTTTGATGTCTCAAAAGCTGTGCTTGCAAGCTCTCTGAGTTGTAAGATAGGCAAGCCAACGTGGGCTAATGGTAATAAATGTTCAACAGAAACATTTGTTTGAATGGGTGGCAGGGAAGCCTAGTGGTTAGAGTGTTGGACTAGTAACCGAGAAGGTTGGAAGATCAAATCCACGAGCTGACAAGGTTCAAATCTGTCATTCTACCATTGAACAAGGCAGTTAACTCACTGTTCCTAGGCTATCATTAAAAATAAGAATTTGTTCTTAACTGACTTGCCTAGTCCTGTTTCAGTGAGTAGGCTGAATGAAGCCTATGATAGTAAGGTTGTGGGTGCTTGTTAGCCAGTGAGCTATTGTGTTTGCCAGTCGCAGAAGCACTGAATTCAAATTTTAAAGCTGTGGCAAGAAGTTAACTTATTGCGTTGAGCCATCCCGGATCCGGTATCGTGACTACAGCCTCAAGCTCATTACCATAACACAACGTTAACTATTCATGAAAATCACAAATGAAATGAAATTAATCTATTTGCTCTCAAGCTTAGCCTTTTGTTAACAACACCGTCATCTCAGATTTTCAAAATATGCTTCTCAACCATTGCAAAACAAGCATTTGTGTAACAGTATTGATAGCCTAAATTAAGCCTAGCATTCAGCATTTGTGTAACAGTATTGACAACGTACCATTTAGCGTTTGTGTAACAGTATTGACAGCTAGCGTTAGCATTTAGTGTTAGCATTCAGCATGCAACATTTTCCACCAAAACCATAAAAGCATTCAAATAAAATCATTTACCTTTGAAGAACTTCGGATGTTTTCAATGAGGAGACTCTCAGATAGCAAATGTTCAGTTTTTCCTGAAAGATTATTTGTTTAGGACAAATCGCTCCGTTTTGTGCGTCACGTTTAGCTACGAAAAAAAACCTGTATCCAGGATTGTGTAAATCTATCAGCAAGCTCATTAGCATAACCCAACGTTAACTATTCATGAAAATCACAAATGAAATGAAATTAATCTATTTGCTCTCAAGTTTAGCCTTTTGTTAACAACACTGTCATCTCAGATTTTCAAAATATGCTTTTGAACCATAGCTAAACAAGCATTTGTGTAACAGTATTGATAGCCTAGCATAGGATTATGCCTCTCTTTCAGCATGCAACATTTTCACAAAAACCAGAAAAGAATTCAAATAAAATCATATACCTTTGAAGAACTTTTTTTTACAAAAAAATATTATTTGTGTCGACTAATCGCTCCGTTTTGTTCATCACGTTTGGGTAAGAAAAAAAAAAAGAAAAAAAAAATTAAGTAATTAAAACGCAATTTTTTTTCCAAATGAAAAAAACATGGCAAACCGATGTTTAGAATCAATCCTCAAGGTGTTTTTCACATATCTATCAACGATAAAATCCTTCGTGGCAGTTGACTTTCTGTTCTGAAGAAATGGAACGCGCATGGACCTACAAATTACGCAATAATTTCGACACAGGACACCGGGCGGGACACCAGGTAAATGTAGTCTCTTATGGTCAATCTTCCAATGATATGCCTACAAACACGTCACAATGCTGCAGACACCTTGGGGAAATGACAGAAAGGGCAGGCTCATTCCTGGCACATTCACAGCCATATAAGGAGACATTGGAACACAGCGCCTTCAGAATCTGGGGCATTTCCTGTATGAAACTTCATCTTGGTTTCGCCTGTAGCATTAGTTCTGGGGCACTCACAGATAATATCTTTGCAGTTTTGGAAATGTCAGAGTTTTGTCCTTCCAAGGCTGTCAATTCCATGCATAGTCGAGCATCTTTTCGTGACAAAATATTGCGCTTAAAACGGGCACGTCTTTTTATCCAATAATGACATAGCGCCCCCATAGGTTGAAGAGGTTAAGCACATGTTGCTGTTCTAGATGAATGAACCTTGTCACGTGTCTTCAAAGTTTGCTTCAACAGGTAAACTCTGTCAGAACCGGTAGTGTTCGGGTAGCCATCCAATGCGTCCTCTGTCAGCTAGGAATGTCTCAGAATCGTTTGGTTGACCTGGAACGGAGTCAAGGGTAGGGAAATTCTTCACAAGTTTGTCAAGGTGTTCCGCGCCAAGTGGGTGGAGAGGGATGGCTTCATCCTGTGGGGAAATTGGGGCCAAAAGGCCAAGAGGAAGAGCCAAGCTTTGGCTTTGTTGGCGAAGAGGTGCCATATTACTCAGTGCCGAATGGCCAAGAGGAGACTGAGGGACACGAGGGAGACAAAGTCTGAAACCTATCGTCTTCACTCCTTTGAATGCAGGGCTCCTGTTGCTTGGTTAGGTCGTCACGCTGTTGCGCATGAAAGTTCTGGAATTCCACAAGATTGTACCTAAGGCTGGTATTCTGCTGCATTGCAGAGTACACTTCAGAGCTTAAAGTAGATTTTGGACACGTGAGTGGCGCATTTGCTCCTTTCGGTCTCATACTTATCTGTCATGGTTTACAGATAGAGGTCTTGCGAATGGAGCGAGAGATTCAGTAATGAGATTTCCTCTGCTTGCTAAGAAATCAATATTTCCATCCTCATCACTTAAGTTCTCTCATCAGTCAATTGGTCAGCGACTTCAATGAATTCTGCTGATTTGTCATCCAAGTATTTCATGTGTGTTCATTAACTGATCGTCTTTGGTCTAAAGCTGTAACGCTCCGGGTGTCGTGGGTGTGGAGTCAGACGAAGGAAACAGAGTGTGATGCTGTGCTCTTTAATGTGCAAACGCAACACAGGGTGCTCACAACCAAAATGCACGACCAGGAACAAACACGTTCCTCTACTACAAAACAGAAGGTCACAATTAATTAATCCCGCACAATGAACCAGGCGGGCCGGCTGACTAATAAAGCCTCACTAGTTATACCCAACTAAAAACAGGTGTACTCAATAAACACATAAGGAGGGGGAGGAAAGAATCAGTGGCAGCTAGTAGGCCGATGACTACGACCGCCGAGCGCGCCACCCGAACGGGAAGGGGAGCCACCTTCGGTCGGAGTCGTGACAAAAGCATTTGGAGTAGAACAGTGTTACTTTGAGTAACGTTCAACAAAACTGCATGCATGTTATCAAGTTTTGCGCTCCTGTCTGTAGATGACTCATCCGATTTATTGTATTTAGTTTTGGCTAAATCGAGTTGTTCCTGTAGAATACAATTTTGTTCCTGTAGAAGCCGATTTTGTTGAAGAGTTTGTGCTCGTTCATCGTCATAAGTTCTTGCAATTACATTAAACTAGGTGTACTTATTGTTTTGTTGTGCTATCGATAAACTTACACAAACGCTTGTATTGCTTTCGCTGTAAAGCATAATTTCAAAATCTGAGACGACAGGGTGATTAACAAAAGGTAAAGCTGTGTTGCGTTATATTTCACTTGTGATTTCATGAATATGAATATTTTCTAGTAATATTTTTTGACTGTTGTGCTATGCTATTCAGCGTTGCTGATGACAAATACACCGGATCTGGGAGGTGTAGTTCCAAGAGGTTAGGAGAATGGAAACACTAGGCTTTAGAACGCCAATCTTGGTGTTCTCTGGCAAATGAAAAACATCCTGCACGGTGTTGGGCTGTAAGCACAACCCCCACCTGTGGACGTCGGGCCCTCATACCATCCTCATGGTGTCTGTTTCTGACCATTTGAGCAGACACATGCACATTTGTGGCCTGCTGGAGGTCATTTTGCAGGGTTCTGGCAGTTCTCCTCCTGCTCCTCCTTGCACAAAGGCGGAGGTACTGGTACTGCTGCTGGGTTGTTGCCAATCCTCGGCCTCCACCACGTCTCCTGATGTACTGGCCTGTCTCCTGGTTGCGCCTCCATGCTCTGGACAATACGTTGACAGACACAGCGAACCTTGCCACAGCTCGCATTGATGTGCCATCCTGGATGAGCTGCACTACCTGAGCCACTTGTGTGGGTTGTAGACTCCGTCTCATGCTACCACTAGAGTGAAAGCACCGCCAGCATTCAAAAGTAACCAAAACATCAGCCAGGAAGCATAGGAAATGGTCTGTGGTCCCCACCTGCAGAACCACTCCTTTATTGGGGGTGTCTTGTTAATTGCCTATAATTTCCATCCGTTGTCTATTCCATTTGCACAACAGCATGTGACATTTATTGTCAATCAGTGTTGCTTCCTAAGTGGACAGTTTGCTTTCACAGAAGTGTGATTGACTTGGAGTTATATTGTGTTTTTTAAGTGTTCCCTTTATTTTTTTAGCAGTGTAGTTGTTTAAGGTCATACAAAGGGTGAGTGCAAATAGTTTGTAAACTCTGCAAATAATGTTTCAACTCTGAGAATGGAAGGTTAATTGACTGTAATTTGCCTTTATTTAACTAGGCAAGTCAGTTAAGAACAAATTCTTATTTTCAATGACGGCCTAGGAACAGTGGGTTAACTGCCTGTTCTGTGGCAGAACGACAG
>NW_027003134.1:2500-5667 GCF_036934945.1 Oncorhynchus masou masou | reverse complement strand
CTAAACCTGCTCTCTGTCTCCATCTGCAGCACGGCTAACTGTACCACTCTAAACCCTGTCTCTCCCTCTGTCTCCATCTGCAGCACGGCTAACTGTACCACTCTAAACCCTGTCTCTCCCTCTGTCTCCATCTGCAGCACGGCTAACTGTACCACTCTAAACCTGTCTTCCCTCTGTCTCCATCTGCAGCACGGCTACCTGTACCACTCTAAACCCTGTCTCTCCCTCTGTCTCCATCTGCAGCACGGCTAACTGTACCACTCTAAACCCTGTCTCTCCCTCTGTCTCCATCTGCAGCACGGCTAACTGTACCACTCTAAACCCTGTCTCTCCTCTGTCTCCATCTGCAGCACGGCTAACTGTACCACTCTAAACCCTGTCTCTCCCTCTGTCTCCATCTGCAGCACGGCTAACTGTACCACTCTAAACCCTGTCTCTCCCTCTGTGTCCATCTGCATGCACGGCTAACTGTACCACTCTAAACCCTGTCTCTCCCTCTGTCTCCATCTGCAGCACGGCTAACTGTACCACTCTAAACCCTGTCTCTCCCTCTGTGTCCATCTGCAGCACGGCTAACTGTACCACTCCTAAACCCTGTCTCTCCCTCTGTGTCCATCTGCAGCACGGCTAACTGTACCACTCTAAACCCTGTCTCTCCCTCTGTCTCCATCTGCAGCACGGCTAACTGTACCACTCTAAACCCTGTCTCTCCCTCTGTCTCCATCTGCAGCACGGCTAACTGTACCACTATAAACCCTGTCTCTCCCTCTGTCTCCATCTGCAGCACGGTCTAACTGTACCACTCTAAACCCTGTCTCTCCTCTCTGTCTCCATCTGCAGCACGGCTAACTGTACCACTCTAAACCCTGTCTCTCCCTCTGTCTCCATCTGCAGCACGGCTAACTGTACCACTCTAAACCCTGTCTCTCCTCTGTCTCCATCTGCAGCACTGCTAACTGTACCACTCTAAACCCTGTCTCTCCCTCTGTCTCCATCTGCAGCACGGCTAACTGTAGCTATATGGAGCGAGAGAAGGACTGGAGGAAAACACAGGCCTTGTTCCAAACGGCACCCTGTTCACTAAATAACGTGGTACCTTTGACCAGAGCCCATAGGACAGGATTAGTGCACTAGATGGGGAATAGGGTGCTGTTTGGGGAGCATCCAAGGACTGTACACATCGCTGCTTAAGAAAACACATAGCCTTTCTACAGGGCTGGGCTGTAGTATTGAAACACAGACACAAACGTGCACACACACACTCAGAAACATCCGCATGCAGCCACACACATACTTTCGTTCTTCTGGGCTGTCTCTTCGGACTGTCGTCTTGACCTTCGACCTGTCTGTGGGTGGGTGAGGGGGGCTTTTCATCCTACAACTATCACTCCAAACTGGCCTCAGATAACCTCAGCGAAGGAGAATGTCCATCCCACAAGGCCGTGTCAGTCTAAACTCTAGCTAGACGACTGCTCTCAGTCTCTAATGGATACGGGTCTTCAGAGATACACAGCAAATAGATTAGACATGAATGAATGAATCCACACAGCGTAAGTGGAAACGTCTGCTACATTAGGTTTCTAGATGAGAGGGGCTATGATTATACACACACACACACGCACGCGCACACGCACACACACACGCACACGCACACGCACACGGCCTGCAGGACTTCATTCAGTCTCTACTCTTCCTTTGATCAATAGTTCAGGGCTGCTCTGGTGTCATAATGTCCTCCAGGAAGCAGTGGCTGCTTGGCTAGACACAGGAATCAATAACACATACTGTGTCTGTGTCTGTATGGGTCAGTATTGTGTGTGTGTTGATGTGTGTGTTGATGTGTGTGTTGATGTGTGTGTTGTGTGTGTGTAGTTGATGTGTGTGTGTTGATGTGTGTGTTGACGTGTGTATTGTGTGTGTGTGTTGATGTGTGTGTTGATGTGTGTGTTGATGTGTGTGTGTGATGTGTGTGTTGGTGTGTGTGTTGATGTGTGTGTGTGTTGACGTGTGTGTGTGACGTGTGTATTGTGTGTGTGTGTGTTGATGTGTGTGTTGATGTGTGTGTTGACGTGTGTATTGTGTGTGTGTGTTGATGTGTGCGTGTTGATGTGTGTGTTGACGTGTGTATTGTGTGTGTGTGTTGATGTGTGTGTTGATGTGTGTGTTGATGTGTGTGTTGATGTGTGTGTTGGTGTGTGTGTTGATGTGTGTGTGTGTGTTGACGTGTGTGTGTTGACGTGTGTATTGTGTGTGTGTGTTGACATGTGTATTGTGCGTGTGTGTTGGTGTGTGTGTTGATGTGTGTGTTTGTGATATTGCTGCAGTGAACAGGTGTAGCATATCACCATAGATCAAACAGAGTGGACTAAACCACCTGGGAGTTTCACACACACACACACACACACACACACACACACACACACACACACACCACACACACACACACACACACACACACACACAAACACACACACACACACACCCACATTGCGTAGGGGTGCATCACCTCATTAAGGCCAGACAAATATTAAATTAGCCGTCATAATGAGAGACATAAACTATAGAGAGCAGCAATGAACACATTAACAAGGTTTGCAGTCTCGTCTCAAATCCAGGTCTTGAGGTCTGCAGCATTGAATTGAATTGAGTAAACTTTATGAATCCCACAAGAGCTAATTAGATCACAAGAGGTAATTCGATTACCAGCAAGACATAAGGCAACAAACCTCACTCTCATACGTAGACAGGACACAGACAGGACACAGAGAGGACACAGAGAGGACACAGACAGGACACAGACAGGACACTGACAGGACACTGACAGGACACTGACAGGACACTGACAGGACACTGACAGGACACTGACAGGACACTAAAGGACACAGACAGGACACAGAGAGGACACTAAAGGACACAGACAGGACACAGACAGGACACAGACAGGGCACAGACAGGGCACAGACAGGACACTGACAGGACACAGACAGGACACTGACAGGACACTGACAGGACACAGAGAGGACACTAAAGGACACAGACAGGACACAGACAGGACACAGACAGGGCACAGACAGGGCACAGACAGGACACTGACAGGACACAGACAGGACATGGACAGGACACAGACAGGACACTGACATGACACTGACAGGGCACAGACAGGGCAC
>NW_027003133.1:0-5668 GCF_036934945.1 Oncorhynchus masou masou | reverse complement strand
AACAGTCTGATGGCCTTGAGATAGAAGCTGTTTTTCAGTCTCTCGGTCCCAGCTTTGATGCACCTGTACTGACGCTTAGCTTGTTTGATAGCCTTGCGGAGGGAAAAGCTGCACTGTTTGTATTCGGTCATGTTACCAGACACCTTGCCTGGATTAAAAGCAGTGGTTCGCGCTTTCAGTTTCACGCGAATGCTGCCATCAATCCACGGTTTCTGGTTAGGGAATGTTTTAATCGTTGCTATGGGAACGACATATTCAACGCATGTTCTAATGAACTCGCACAAAGAATCAGCGTATTCGTCAATGTTGTTATCTGACGCAATACAAAACATGTCCCAGTCCACGTGATGGAAGCAGTCTTGGAGTGTGGAGTCAGCTTGGTCGGACCAGCGTTGGACAGACCTCAGCGTGGGAGCTTCTTGTTTCAGTTTCTGTCTGTAGTCAGGGATCAGCAAAATGGAGTCGTGGTCAGCTTTTCCGAAAGGGGGGCGGGGCAGGGCCTTATATGCGTCGCGGAAGTTAGAGTAACAGTGATCCAAGGTTTTTCCACCCCTGGTATTCTTGGTCGTACTGATGGTGAGTTGACGCTGATCTTATATACAGTAGTTCTTCTCGACTGTATGTAATGAAACCTAAGATGATCTGGGGTACTAATGTAAGAAATAACACGTAAAAAAACAAAAAACTGCATAGTTTCCTAGGAACGCGAAGCGAGGTGGCCATCTCTGTCGGCGCCGGAAGTATTTCAGTTGCTATATGGTGGAAAAGGCCTGAACGAATTACCAACTAACTCAGAACTCTACTTGAAGTCTCCAATTTGTAAGTCGCTCTGGATAAGAGCGTCTGCTAAATGACTTAAATGTAATGTAAATGTTGAACCAGGACATGGTCATTCTGGTCTAGTTCAGATTAATTGTCAATTGCGGTGAAATAAGTCTTGACTGTCTGAGGTTTTTTAAAACTCAGTTAAATTGTCATTTTTCTTACAGGAGAAACATGAAAAGCATATGCAAAAACCATGGTAGCAATTGAAAAGGAACAGTTTGGAGACCAAGGGGAAAGTATTAGACCCAAGGTGAGGACACAGAAGTAGACACAAGGCATTACGCTGTCGATTTTATGTGCGTTTTATATTTACTGTATATTTTGCCACCTTTGTTGATCACAAAATCTGAAAATACTCTGGATACATTCGGTAACGTGATAAGACTATGTACTGGAATATGTGAGGTAGGTGCAACATAAGACAATAGAATGAGAAGGGGTTGAGTGAGAGGACTTACTGGTGACTCCAAGTGGCCACACACCTCTCTAAAGTCTGCACTGTTCCGAAGCAATTTCAATGCACCTTTATGACTCAAAGGGGAGGCTTTAACTATAGAGTACTTGTTTTTTTAGCTCTCCAAGCTGTGACGTTGAGAAATTAGAACAGGCACACCTGAATTTGTTTCACTTGGAACACAAGCCTCAAAGAAGAGGTCCTCCCGCCATCACGCGATTACCATTTTTGTTTATGCGATCCAAAAACTGCAATCTGCTTCAGGGGGGCATGATTTGAAAGCTTGGTCAGTTTCCAACATGACTAGCTAAGTTGTAAAATACGATCTCTCAGTGTTAGGCTTTCACAAGGCAATTCAGAGAAACAGAATTGTGGTTAGCGCATTCAGGTCAGAGCTCAAATGGAATGGCTTCAAACACATGGAAACCAAGTGTTTAATACCATTCCACCTATTCCGCTCCAGACGTTACCATGAGCTCATCCTCCCCAATTAAGGTGCCACCAACCTCCTGTGATTCAGGTGCGTGTGCCGCTGCAAATTTTCATTGGAATAAAAACATTGCGTTCAGAACTACCCAGGGTCTGACCACATGTCGTCTTGTAACTGTGCATCAAGCAGAGTGATCATAAACGTTGACACTGTGCATGACATGAGTTTTATGATTTGGAGATGTGAAGAATCACAGGTGTTTGGATTGCTTGTATGACATCAAAGCGGTATTTTTTTAATAATCCTCAATGTCTCATCTTTCAAAATCGCATCGAGTCATCTTTAACCTCTTGAAACTCCCCATCCCGGATCCGGGATTGTGACTAAGCCTCAGGCTCATTAGCATAACGCAACGTTAACGATTTCTGAAAATCGCAAATAAAATTAAAATAATGCGTTTGCTCAAAAGCTTAGCCTTTTCTTAACAACACTGTCATCTCAGATTTTCAAAATATGCTTTTGAACCATAGAAATTGACTAATTTGTGTAAGAGTATGCAAAGCTAGCATAGCATTTTGTGTAGCATGTAGCACGCAACATTTTCACAAAAGCCAGATAACCAAATAAATAAAATCATTTACCTTTGAAGAGCTTCTGATGTTTTCAATGAGGAGACTCCCAGCCACATACCAGATGCGCAGTGTTTCCTGAAAGCGTCTGTGTGTAGGAGAAATCGTTCCGTTTTCTACATTGCGCCTGGCTACCGAAACGAACCAGAAAATGCAGTCACCTACAACGTGAAACTTTTTCCGGATTAACTACATAATATCGACCGAAACATGGCAAACGTTGTTTGGAATCAATCCTCAAGGTGTTTTTTCACATATCTCTTCATTGACATGCAGTTCGTGGAAGCTTGCTTCTCTCTCTGTGCCCCATGGAAAAATACTGGCAGGTGACTTTTGCGCACCAATTTCGGCGCAGGACACCGGGCGGACACGTGGTAAATGTGGTCTCTTATGGTCAATCTTCCAATGATCTGCCTACAAATACGTCACAATGCTGCAGACACCTTGGGGAAAGCGACAGAAAGGGCAGACTCATTCCTCTTGCGTTCACAGCCATATAAGGAGATCATGAAAGACAGAGCCTCAAAAATCCTTGTCATTTCCTGGATGCCAAGTCATCTTGGTTTTGCCTGAAGCTCACGTTAAAGGGCACGCACAGAGAAGATATTTGTATTTCTGGACACGTCAGAGTGTTTTCTTTCGAACAGTAGCAATTATATGCATAGTCGAGCATCTTTTTGTGACAAAATATCTTGTTTAAAACGGGAACGTTTTTCTTCCAAAAATGAAATAGCGCCACCATAGGTGTAAGAGGTTAATTTACATTTCCCTTACTCAATTTTTTTTTTTTTTTTTTGGCAAACGTTGCCACATTTACCGGGAGGGATGGGGGCAACTTATTGTTCCGATTGGCACTCAAGTTTAGAACAGCTATCAGTCAAAACCCATACAGCGCAAGTTACCGTTACTACATTCCAATTTAGGTGCTTATTTGTGCCCATCTGTCACGACTTCCGCCGAAGTTGGCTCCCCTGCCTGTTCGGGCGGTGCTCGGCGGTCGTCATCACCGGGCTACTAGCCACGACCGATCCCTTTTTCGTTTGTCTGTTGGTTTTGTCTTATTAGTTTCACCTGTGTGTATTTTAGTATAATTAGCGTCCTTATATATAGTAGGTTGTCCCGCCCTTGTTTTGTGCGTGATTGTTTTTTGTTACTCTGTTGTATGGTGGTTTTCGTGTGTTTATTCTCCGGACTATTTTGGTCCTGTGTTTTGGGCTGGTCAGTTGAATGCGCCCTGTGTGTTGACGTGACCGTTTTTGTGCGCCAGAGAATAAATTGACAATCTACTGAACCCTGCTCTCTGCGCCTGATTCCACCCACCACTCCTAGTATCCCTTGACAGAATCCCGCACCGACAATGGAATCAGCAGGAGCAGCCGCGTCTCCTCTCCCATCGATGGAGGAGAGGGTCCTCCATCACACCAGCGTGCTTCACCGGATTGGTTCGGCCATGGACCAAATGATTTCAGAGGATGGATCGATGGGAGAGGAGTGGCCTTCCCACCTCATCACCAGCACCCCCTCCTTCAGCACCTCCTGTTCCTGCAACCACATCTGGCTCCAGGGTTCTTTGGTTGACGCTCCCACGGGAGTATGACGGAACGGCGGCTGGGTGCCAGGGTTTCATTCTCCAACTGGAAGACTCACCCAGAGCTTCCTGTCGGTCATATGTGTGTGTTGACTTCTTTCCCTGGGTTTGTTCCCTCTCTAGAGCATAAGGCGCTAGTCGATTCAGGCGCAGCTGGGAATTTCATGGATCGTGGGCTCGCGTTAAGGCTACGGATTTCCCCGGTGTCGTTAGACCTACCTTTCCCCGTGCACTCCTTAGATAGCCGACCATTAGGGTCAGGAGTAGTTAGGGAGGTCTCTTAAGGGGTGGTCAGAGGAGTGTTCAGGTAGGTGTATAGGAGCCATTGGTGCGACTACGGTGGAGAGTCCAGACCAGGTTTCCACCATGCGCATTCCCTCTGAATATGCCGATTTGGCTATCGCCTTCAGTAAAAAGAGGGCGACCCAATTACCACCCCATCGTCGAGAGGACTGCGCGATAATCCTTCTGGAGAATGCTGCACTTCCTAGGAGTCACGTGTATCCATTGTCCCAGGAGGAGACGGTAGCGATGGAAACATATGTTGCTGAATCGCTGGGACAGGGATACATTCGGCCCTCCGCATCACCCGTCTCCTCGAGCTTCTTTTTTGTGAATAAGAAGGATGGAGGTCTGCGTCCGTGTATTGATTATAGAGGTCTAAACTCCATCACAGTGGGGTTTAGTTACCCACTACCTCTCATCGCTACGGAGGTGGAATCATTTCACAGGGCGCGCTTCTTCACAAAACTGGACCTGAGGAGCGAGTATAATCTGGTACATATCCGGGGAGGAGATGAGTGGAAAACCGCATTTAGTACTACATCTGGTCATTATGAGTACCGCGTCATGCCATATGGGTTGAAGAATGCTCCAGCAGTCTTCCAATCCTTTGTAGATGAGACTCTCCGAGACCTGCTCGGGCAGGGAGTGGTAGTGCACATTGATGACATCTTGATCTATTCTGCCACACGCGCGGCACATGTGTCTCTGGTGCGTAAGGTACTTGGGCGACTGCTGGAGCATGACCGGTATTGCAAGGCGGAGAAATGTGAGTTTTTCAAACAGTCCGTTTCCTTCCTGGGATATCGTATTTCCACCTCCGGGGTGGTGATGGAGGATGACCGCGTTAAAGCCGTGCGTAATTGGCCGACTCAGACCACGGTGAAAGAAGTGCAGCGGTTTTTAGGGTTTGCCAATTACTACCGGAGGTTTATCCGGGGCAGGTGGCTGCTCCAATCACCTCACTGCTGTAGGGAGGGCCGGTGCGCTTGCGCTTGTCAGCAGAGGCGGGCAGAGCTTTCAGTCGTTTGAAAGAGCTGTTCACCAATGCGCCCGTGTTGGCGCACCCGGACCCCTCTTTAGCGTTCATAGTGGAGGTGGATGCGTCCGAGGCAGGGGTCGGGGCCGTGCTGTCCCAGCGCTCGGGCGTGCCACCCAAGCTCCGCCTGTGTGCTTTCCTTTCGAGCAAGCTCAGTCCAGCGGTGCGAAACTATGACGCGGGTGACCGGGAGTTGTTAGCTGTAGTCAAGGCTCTGAACGTGTGGAGACATTGTCTTGAGGGGGCGAAACACCCTTTTCTCATCTGGACTGACCATTGTAATCTCGAGGATATCCGGGCAGCAGGAGACTAAATCCACGTCAGGCTAGATGGGCCATGTTTTTTCCCAGGTTTCGGTTTACCATCTCATACCGGCCAGGCTCCCAAAACACCAAAGCCGACGCGCTGTCATGCCTCTATG
>NW_027003132.1:164038-173818 GCF_036934945.1 Oncorhynchus masou masou | reverse complement strand
ACCCTGAGTTTGGTTCAGTGACTGTAGGAGTTAATCTGGACTCTGAGTTTGGTTCAGTGAGTTTTGTTCAGTGACTGGAGTTAATCTGGAGTTAATCTGGACCCTGAGTTTGGTTCACCCTGTGAGTGACTGTAGGAGTTAATCTGAACCCTGACAGTGACTATAGGAGTTAATCTGACCCTGAGTTTGGTTCAGTGACTGTAGGAGTTAATCTGGACCCTGAGTTTGGTTCAGTGACTGTAGTTAATCTGAGTTTTGTTCAGTGACTGGAGGAGTTGGTCTGGACCCTGAGTTTGGTTCAGTGACTGTAGGAGTTAATCTGGACCCTGAGTTTTGTTCAGTGACTGGAGGAGTTAATCTGGATCCTGAGTTTTGTTTTGGTTCAGTGACTATAGGAGTTAATCTGGATCCTGAGTTTTGTTCAATCTGGAGCCTGAGTTTGGTTCAGTGACTGTAGGAGTTAATCTGGACCCTGAGTTTTGTTCAGTGACTAGGAGTTAATCTGGACCCTGAGTTTTGTTCAGTGACCGTAGGAGTTAATCTGGACCCTGAGGTTTGTTCAGTGACCGTAGGAGTTAATCTGGACCCTGAGTTTGGTTCAGTGACTGTAGGAGTTAATCTGGACCCTGAGTTTGGTTCAGTGACTGTAGGAGTTAATCTGGACCCTGAGTTTGGTTCAGTGACTGTAGGAGTTAATCTGGACCCTGAGTTTGGTTCAGTGACTGTAGGAGTTAATCTGGACCCTGAGTTTGGTTCAGTGACTGTAGGAGTTAATCTGGACCCTGAGTTTGGTTCAGTGACTGTAGGAGTTAATCTGGACCCTGAGGTTTGTTCAGTGACTGTAGGAGTTAATCTGGACCCTGAGTTTGGTTCAGTGACTGTAGGAGTTAATCTGGACCCTGAGTTTGGTTCAGTGACTGTAGGAGTTAATCTGGACCCTGAGTTTTGTTCAGTGACTAGGAGTTAATCTGGACCCTGAGGTTTGTTCAGTGACTAGGAGTTAATCTGGACCCTGAGTTTGGTTCAGTGACTGTAGGAGTTAATCTGGACCCTGAGTTTGGTTCAGTGACTGTAGGAGTTAATCTGGACCCTGAGTTTGGTTCAGTGACTGTAGGAGTTAATCTGGAGCCTGAGTTTGGTTCAGTGACTGTAGGAGTTAATCTGGAGCCTGAGTTTGGTTCAGTGACTGTAGGAGTTAATCTGGACCCTGAGTTTGGTTCAGTGACTGTAGGAGTTAATCTGGACCCTGAGTTTTGTTCAGTGACTGTAGGAGTTAATCTGGACCCTGAGTTTGGTTCAGTGACTGTAGGAGTTAATCTGGACCCTGAGTTTGGTTCAGTGACTGTAGGAGTTAATCTGGACCCTGAGTTTGGTTCAGTGACTGTAGGAGTTAATCTGGAGCCTGAGTTTGGTTCAGTGACTGTAGGAGTTAATCTGGACCTGAGTTTGGTTCAGTGACTGTAAAGTTAATCTGGACCCTGGAGTTTGGTTCAGTGACTGTAGGAGTTAATCTGGACCCTGAGTTTTGTTCAGTGACTGTAGGAGTTAATCTGGACCCTGAGTTTGGTTCAGTGACTGTAGGAGTTAATCTGGACCCTGAGTTTTCAGCCCTTGCCTTTGTTCCGATAAGGATAGTACTTCTGTGTTTTCAGAATCTGTTGGCACATGAAATACAGTACTGTGGTCCATATTTGAACCGACTCAGCTCCTGTATTGTCCTATAGGTGAACAGAGAGTTGAAGAAGCTGCTGGTAGCCTCTGTAGGTGACGACCTGCAGTACCATTTTGAGCGTCTGGCCAGAGAGAAGAACCAGCTGATGTTAGAGAACGAGGCTCTGGGTGCAGCCGGGCCTCCACAGCAGAACAGCTGGAACGCATGTCTATACAATGTGATGTCTGGAGGAGCAAGTTCCTAGCGTCCAGGTAGGGGTGAGGGGGGTGGAGGGAAGGTGTGTGTGTGTGTCGGTGTGTATCGACCGACTGTTGTGTGTGTGTGTGTGGTATCCCTTCAAGAGTGATGGCGGAGGAGCTGACCAATGCCAGGGTTTCTCTCCAGCACCAGACCAGAGAGGCTCAGAACGCCATCACAGACCTGCTGAGTGAGAGAGACGAGTTCTTTAGAGACATGATGCTAACCCACAGGTACAACACACAGACATGATGCTAACCCACAGGTACAACACACAGACATGATGCTAACCCACAGGTACAACACACAGACGTGATGCTAACCCACAGGTACAACACACAGACGTGATGCTAACCCACAGGTACAACACACAGACATGATGCTAACCCACAACACACAGACATGATGCTAACCCACAGGTACAACACACAGACATGATGCTAACCCACAGGTACAACACACAGACATGATGCTAACCCACAACACACAGACATGATGCTAACCCACAACACACAGACATGATGATAACCCACAACACACAGACATGATGCTAACCCACAGGTACAACACACAGACATGATGCTAACCCACAACACACAGACATGATGCTAACCCACAGGTACAGTAGGACTTCTATACAACACACAGACATGATGCTAACCCACAGGTACAACACACAGACATGATGCTAACCCACAGGTACAACACACAGACGTGATGCTAACCCACAGGTACAACACACAGACATGATGCTAACCCACAACACACAGACATGATGCTAACCCACAACACACAGACATGATGATAACCCACAACACACAGACATGATGCTAACCCACAGGTACAACACACAGACATGATGCTAACCCACAACACACAGACATGATGCTAACCCACAGGTACAGTAGGACTTCTATACAACACACAGACATGATGCTAACCCACAGGTACAACACACAGACGTGATGCTAACCCACAGGTACAACACACAGACGTGATGCTAACCCACAGGTACAACACACAGACGTGATGCTAACCCACAGGTACAACACACAGACATGATGCTAACCCACAGGTACAGTAGGACTTCTATACAACACACAGACGTGATGCTAACCCACAGGTACAACACACAGACGTGATGCTAACCCACAGGTACAACACACAGACATGATGCTAACCCACAGGTACAGTAGGACTTCTATACAACACACATACGTGATGCTAACCCACAGGTACAACACACAGACATGATGCTAACCCACAGGTACAACACACAGACATGATGCTAACCCACAGGTACAACACACAGACATGATGCTAACCCACAGGTACAACACACAGACATGATGCTAACCCACAGGTACAACACACAGACATGATGCTAACCCACAGGTACAACACACAGACATGATGCTAACCCACAGGTACAACACACAGACATGATGCTAACCCACAGGTACAACACACAGACATGATGCTAACCCACAGGTACAACACACAGACATGATGCTAACCCACAGGTACAACACACAGACGTGATGCTAACCCACAGGTACAGTAGGACTTCTATACAACACACAGACGTGATGCTAACCCACAACACACAGACATGATGCTAACCCACAACACACAGACATGATGCTAACCCACAACACACAGACGTGATGCTAACACACAGACGTGATGCTAACACACAGACGTGATGCTAACCCACAGGTACAACACACAGACATGATGCTAACCCACAGGTACAACACACAGACGTGATGCTAACCCACAGGTACAACACACAGACATGATGCTAACCCACAGGTACAACACACAGACATGATGCTAACCGATAGGTACAGTAGAACTTCTATACAACCCACGAGTGGTAAAACTCACATTGGAACATAAAGTACCTGAGACCCACCACAGTACCAGCGATACATATGATGTGTGTCTCTCTCCCAGGTCTCTGGAGCAGCTGCTGGTCTCTCTCCAGTGGGGTCGACAACAGACCTACTACCCCAGTGGCCAGCCACTCAGCACGGGAGAACTAGCCCTAGCCAATCACAAGCTGGCGGACGCCATCAACTCCCGCCTGCTGGGGAAGGTTGGGCCAGTAGGGAGCAGCAGTGGAGCCGGGCTGGGGAAAGGAAGGCCGGCCTCAGAGCTCCCGAACAGCTCACACACGCCAGCTGAGAAGATGGCTGAGAAGGTAGGAGGCGGAGTGGGACTCTCAGCGGGACTCTCACACTGGCCTCTGTCCAGAAACAACCCGCTCACTCTTTCTGTCTTTCTTCCCTTCTCAGGTGTTGAAGATCCTGGACCCTATTTCCTGTTCAGACAACGAGGAAGAACCTCCCCCCTTCTCTATCTCTGACTCCTCCCCCTCGGCCTTCCTGACCAATAAGAAGAGCATCGGCCGGTTCCACCCTTACACTCGCTGTGAGAACATCACCTTCAACTGCTGCGAACGCTGCAGGGAGACATCCTGGTACTCTAGGGGTCAGCAGGGGTCGGACCTGCAACCTGGACAGGTCAACGCAGGCCGCTGTGAGGAACACCAGTCGGCTCTCCCTCCGTCGAAACGTCTGGTTTCACAGCGGCCTCAGAGCGGGACTTGACTGGAAGCATGGCAGAAGCTGATTTTTAATTGGCTGATCTCTCAGTCCGTCACCGTCTCATAACTCTTAGAACCTCCCACGACATTGTGGGCTTCAGAACGTGAGCACAGCAAGTGATTTAAACAAGGAAGTGAGTTCGGAAAATCTGAAAGTATTCCATCTTAGAATCAATTGGGCTTCCCAAAAATAATATGGTCAAAATTATATAACACGTGTCAAAGTCATTCACGGGCGAGGGTCTGTGGGTTTCTGGTCCCTTCCTTGTGCTTCTGACTGGTGAATTGAGGCTACTAGTTAGTAAGCAACTACCTTCACCTGGTTGTCTAGGTAACTAATTAGTAAGGAACTCCCTCACCTGGTTGTCTAGGTTACTAATTAGTAAGGAACTGCCCTCATCTGGTTGTCTAGGTTACTAATTAGTAAGGAACTGCCCTCACCTGGTTGTCTAGGTTACTAATTAGTAAGGAACTGCCCTCACCTGGTTGTCTAGGTTACTAATTAGTAAGGAACTGCCTCATCTCGTTGTCTAGGTTACTAATTAGTAAGGAACTGCCCTCACCTGGTTGTCTAGGTTACTAATTAGTAAGCGACTACCTTCACCTGGTTGTCTAGGTAACTAATTAGTAAGGGACTCCCCTCAGCTGGTTGTCTAGGTTACTAATTAGTAAGAACCTGGCTGTCTAGGTAACCTCCTCAGCTGGTTGTCTAGGTTACTAATTAGTAAGGAACTGCCCTCACCTGGTTGTCTAGGTTACTAATTAGTAAGGAACTGCCCTCACCTGGTTGTCTAGGTTACTAATTAGTAAGGAACTGCCCTCACCTGGTTGTCTAGGTTACTAATTAGTAAGGAACTGCCCTCACCTGGTTGTCTAGGTTACTAATTAGCAAGGAACCGCCCTCATCTGGTTGTCTAGGTTACTAATTAGTAAGGAACTGCCCTCACCTGGTTGTCTAGGTTACTAATTAGTAAGCGACTACCTTCACCTGGTTGTCTAGGCTACTAATTAGTAAGGAACTCCCTTCACCTGGTTGTCTAGGTTACTAATTAGTAAGGAACTGCCCTCACCTGGTTGTCTAGGTTACTAATTAGTAAGGAACTGCCCTCATCTGGTTGTCTAGTTTACTAATTAGTAAGGAACTGCCCTCACCTGGTTGTCTAGGTTACTAATTAGTAAGGAACTGCCCTCATCTGGTTGTCTAGTTTACTAATTAGTAAGAACTGCCATTCCTATAAGGGAGGGAGGAGAAACATTTTAAGACTGTTGGGACTAGCTTTTAGCTACTGAGTCATGACGTCATGATGCCCTCAGTGTTAGAGACAGCATCTATTGAGAGAACCCTGCTGAAGACTTAAACTCAGGCTAAGATGCTATTTATCAAACGAAATATCATGTATATAGAAATGCATTCCTCAATGATGTTATTTTTAACCTTTATTTAACGGGCAAGTCAGTTAAGAACAAATTCATATTTACAATGACGGCCTACCGTGGCAGAGCTACAGATATTTACCTGTCGATCCATCAACCTTTCAGTTACTGGCCCAACTCTCTAACCACTAGGCTACCTGCCTCCCAAGCAGTATGGTTGATTCACCATCAGGTTTTTATTCTGAGTGTTATATGTATTGAATTGATCTGATGAGTATTGTAGATGTGAGGAAACAGGAGAGGCAGGGCAGTCAGAGGATGTTGCAGAGACATAAAAAAAAATGGGGATACCTAGTCAGTTGGAAAGGGGGATACCTCGTCAGTTGGAAAGGGGGATGCCTAGTCAGTTGGAAAGGGGGTACTGCATTCAGTTGTACGACTGAATGCATTCAACTGAAATGTGTCTTCTGCAGTCAACCCCTCTGAATCAGAGGGTCAACATCCACGTCTTGGGCGCACGGGGAACGGTGGGGTTAACTGCCTTGTTCAGGGAAACAGTGGGGTTAACTGCCTTGTTCAGAACAGTGGGGTTAACTGCCTTGTTCAGGGGAACAGTGGGTTAACTGCCTTGTTCAGGGGACTGCTGCCTTGTTCAGGGAAACAGTGGGTTAACTGCCTTGTTCAAACAGTGGGTTAACTGCCTTGTTCAGGGAACAGTGGGGTTAACTGCCTTGTTCAGGGAAACAGTGGGGTTAACTGCCTTGTTCAGGGGAACAGTGGGGTTAACTGCCTTGTTCAGAGGAAACAGTGGGGTTAACTGCCTTGTTCAGGGGAACGTGTGGGGTGGGTTAACTGCCTTGTTCAGGGACAGTGGGTTAACTGCCTTGTTCAGGGAACAGTGGGTTAACTGCCTTGTTTGGGTTAACTGCCTTGTTCAGGGACAGGACGACAGATTTTTGCCTTGTCAGCTCGGGGATTCGATCCAGCAACCTTTCAGTTACTGTATCGAGTATTCAACCCCTCTCGTTATGGCTTAAATAAGTTCAGGAGTGAGAATGTGCTTAACAAGTCACATTAGTTGCATGGACTCTCGCTGTGTGCAATAGTGTTTAACATGATTTTCTAATGACTTCCTAGCCTAGTGGTTAGAGCGTTGGACTAGTAACCGGAAGGTTGCGAGTTCAAACCCCTGAGGCAATTACAAATCTGTCGTTCTGCCCCTGAACAGGCAGTTAACCCACTGTTCCTAGGCCGTCATTGAAAATAAAAGAATTTGTTCTTAGCTGACTTGCCTGGTTAAATAAAGGTAAAAAAAAAAAGTATCGGAAGGGTTTCCCTCAGTCCAGCAGTGAATTTCAAACACAGATTCCAACCACAAAGACAAGGGAGGTTTTCCAATGTCTCGCGAAGAAGGTCATCTATTGGTAGATGGGTGAAAATTGGAATATCCTTTGAGCTTGGTGAAGTTATTAATTACACTATTGATGGTGTATCAATACACCCAGTCACTACAAGATGCAGTCCTTCCTAACTCAGTTGCCGGAGAGGAAGGAAAACCGTCAGGGATTTCACCATGAGGCCAATGGTGACTTTAAAACAGTTACAGAGGTGAATGGCTGTGACAGGAGAAAACAGTATGGATCAACTACATTGTAGTTACTCCACAATACAAACCTAAAATGACAGAGTGAAAAGAGGGAAGCCTGTACAGAATAACAAATATTCCAAAACATGCATCTTGTTTGCAACAAGGCACAAAAGTAATAAAGCAAAAAAAATGTGGTAAAGAAGTTAACTTTTGTCCTGAATACAAAGTGTTACGTTTAGGAAATCCAATACAACACATTACTGAGTACCACTCTCCATATTTTGGCCACCCCACATAGCCTGGTTCCTCTCTAGGTTTCTTCCTAGGTTTTGGCCTTTCTAGGGAGTTTTTCCTAACCACCGTGCTTCTACACCTGCATTGCTTGTTGTTTGGGGTTTTAGGCTGGGTTTCTGGAAAGCACTTTGAGATATCAGCTGATGTACGAAGGGCTATATAAATAAATGTGATATTTTCAAGCATAGTGGTGGCCGCTTCATGTTATGGGTATGCTTGTAATTGTTAAGGACTGGGGGAGTTTTTCAGGATAAAAAATAAACAGACTGGAGCAAAACACAGGAAGAATCCTAGAGGAAAACCTTGTTCAGTTTCAGCTTTCCACCAGACACTGGGAGAGGAGTTCACCTTTCAGCAAGACAATAAACCTAAAACACAAGGCCAAAATCTACACTGGAGTTGCTTACCAAGAAGACAGTGAATGTTCCTGAGTGGCCGAGTTACTGCTGACCAAAATCTACTTCACAATCTATGTCAAGACCTGAAAATAGTTGAGTAGCAATGATCAACCAATGAGACAGAGCTTGAAGAATTTTGAAAAGAATAAATGGGCAAATGTTGCACAATCCAGGTGTGGAAAGCTCTTAAGAGATTTACCCAGAAAGCCTAGCAGTTTTAATCGCTGCCAAAGGAGCTTATACAAAGGATTGGCCATTAAAGGTTTTCACTGTCATTGTGGGGTATTGTGTGGATGGGTGAGAATTATTCACGCTAATTAGTTGTTGATCATTGCTAGACAGCCATTTTTAGGTCTTTCCATAGATGTTCAAGTAGATCTAAAGTAAGTCTAAACTATCTAGTCAGGAACATCCACTGTCTTGCCTAACCCTATGCTCCATTTGATCTTGTGTTTAAGGTGTGAATACATGAGATACTTAATAATAATTTAATCTAATTTCTTTTTCAATATGTTTGCTAAAAATTTCTAAACACATTTTACACCTTGTCATTATGGAGTATTGTGTGTAGATGGGTGTGAGATAAAAATGTATATTAAATTGAATACATTTTGAATTCAGGTCAAAAGGTCAAAGGTTATGACTACTGTACTTTCTGAAGGCACTGTATCTCCCTGATGAAGACCCTGAAAACATTTTACTTTTAAAGAAAACGAAAGTAGATGAAAGTATAAATAAGAATGTTTTTGGGGGGGGTTCACGGTTGTTGTTGTTGTTGACCATTTTCACTTTGTAAAGATTTTTCTAAATTCCTTCATGTCAGAGAACAAAATTAAAGATTTGTTCCATCTATTTACTGTTTGTTTAGTGAGAATCTGTCCAACTCATAACGCTGGAATACAGGATGAATGGAAGTTAAACAGGAGTAAATGGTTTTTAATTTAAAACTGTAGTTCAGCTAGACAATATGACATGAACATTTTGTGGTTAAATATACTGAACAAAAATATATAAATGCAAACAATTTACTGAGTTACAGTTTATAAGGAAATCAGTCAATTGAAATAAATTCACTAGGGCCCAAATCTATGGATTTCACATGACTCAGCCATGGGTGGGCCTGGGCCCACCCACCGGGGAGCCAGACCCACCCACTGTGGAGCCAGACCCACCCACTGGGGAGCCAGACCCACCCACTGGGGAGCCAGACCCACCCACCGGGGAGCCAGACCCACCCACTGGGGAGCCAGACCCACCCACTGGGGAGCCAGACCCACCCACCGGGGAGCCAGACCCAGCCACCGGGGAGCCAGACCCACCCACTGGGGAGCCAGACCCACCCACCGGGGAGCCAGACCCACCCACTGGGGAGCCAGACCCACCCACTGGGGAGCCAGACCCACCCACTGGGGAGCCAGACCCACCCACCGGGGAGCCAGACCCACCCACCGGGGAGCCAGACCCACCCACTGGGGAGCCAGACCCACCCACCGGGGAGCCAGACCCAGCCACCGGGGAGCCAGACCCACCCACTGGGGAGCCAGACCCACTCACTGGGGAGCCAGACCCACCCACTGGGGAGCCAGACCCACCCACTGGGGAGCCA